>NW_020328481.1:0-14059 GCF_001858045.2 Oreochromis niloticus
ATGCGACATTTAGCATTTGCAAGTGTGCAGCACATCAGAAGAATGACTATGAAATTACAAAGGGAAACAATTTACTGACAAAGATGAACAAAAAGCAGCTCCCACAGCTGAGCAAAGGAAATGGCTGAAATGCGGAGCGCAACTAAGAGATGACTTGATGATTTGTGAAGGAAAACCAATACTTCCAAAATCTCTACAAAAACAGCAGCCTTAGTGACACATGGAGTTACTCCATGCGTCAACAGGAGGGATAGGAGATATAATCTCCAAAACACTTTTACACTCTAAATTTCGAAACTTCAGCAAAAGAATTTGTCAGAACATGCATGATTTGTCAAAAAACACAATGTACAAGGGAATCTTAGACCAAAGAGAGGTCATTTTCCCACACCACCTCATCCTTTCCACACAATCCACATGGATTTTATTGAACTAAATGAATGCCAAGGCTCAAAATACGCTCTAGTGATCATAGACGTATTCTCAAATGGCCAGAAATCTATCCAGTAAAGAAAGCAGATGCCATTTCAGTAGCAAAATGCTTATGTAACCATTTTATTCCAACATATGGCATCCCCACTCTGATAAGATCAGATAATGGGACACACTTTGTCAATGAGGTAATCAGCAAAGTCTCTGAAGCACTAGGGTTTAACATCAAATATCACTGTGCTTATCATCCTCAAAGTGCCGGCCTAGTAGAAAGGACAAACGGCACAATAAAACAGAGGCTTAGAAAATGTATGGAAGAAACAGGAAGGCCGTGGCCAGAGTGCATAGGCCTAGTAAAAATGTGGATGAGATTAACACAAGGTTCACAAAAACTTACACCTTTGAAATCATTCATGGCAGACATTTCCACTGCCAATCACAAGTGAACCTTTAGATAAATCAATCAGAGAAACTACACTAGCAGAATGGATGTCGAAGCTACTAGAAAACAAAGATATTGTTTTGAACAATAAACTGCCTTTGAATCTTCTCCAGTATCTTGCAGGTGAAGCCAGGTGATTGGGTCCTGATTCGAGTTCTCCATAGAAAGAATTGGAGCTCGCCCCTGGAAGGCCCATACCAAGTGCTTATCACCACACCAACTGCCTGTAAGATAGCAGAGAGACCATCTTGGATTCACCAAAGCCACTGCAAGAAAGTGAGTGACAGCCCAGACTCATAGGCGCCGGCACCCCTACCCTCAGGTGATCTGACTGGTGAAGGAGGGCTGATCGGGTATATCCGCCCTCTGCTTCTTGCCAGTAGTCTACTCACCTGAGGACCTAGGTGTGTTTGGTCGCCATGAAGACTCCTGTTGTCCTCGTGGCTGTCCTCCTACTCTCAGCAGGACTCCTCATGTTTCTAGAGGATGGTACAGAAACGAACAGCACCATCTACGGACGAGATGGACGCATGACAATTCACACTCCGTGACATGACGCAAGACCACATTCACCCATGGATGAATAACGCATGGTACCGCTACGTACATGACAGACTAAGGGAGAGCCTAATAACACTGCATGTTACGTCTGCTCCCACATGCCATGCACTTCAACACATCCCACTTTTTATGGAAACTACATGAATAAAACACAAGCCAAGTGCGCTGCCAGCTTCACGGGCATTGGCTATCAACATAAGAAAATCATCATTGATGAGACAAGCTCTGTCATCTATGCGCTTAACCTCTTTTAGTATGTTTCAGGGACCACCCCGATACGAGGTAATCACCGTCGAAAAACGCTGGATTTGACAACGGAACGTGTGACCAGCTCTTCTGGATCAACTTCAACGTGACGAATCGGAACACGTCCATTCACTTCCCAGTGTTCTTGGACCAAACCCCAGGGAAGAACCACTCCATGTGCTACCGACAAACAAAGGCAACAGACCCCTAGGCGACACCACCAACTGTAACCAAACCACAGCCAACGGAGAGGGCGCACCTGTAAACACGTCTGCGCCAGCAACGGCACCTACTGGGTGCAGGGAATGGCCTGGCTGTGTGGACAACGTGCCTACTTCATACTGCCACCCGGATGGACGGCACCTGTGCCCCAATCTTCATTTCAGACCACACTTCAGGATGTCAGCTGTAAATAGCTCTCAGACTACAAGACAACGACGAGACGTCTCCCACTACAACCACATGACCCATCTATGGCAGTGATGTGCCAGAGGAATTTAAGCTTTGGACCACCGGACAAAAGGTCCTCCACTCACTGTTTCCATGGGTGGGCACCGGAAAGAACATGTTAAGATTGAAACTTTGGATTACCGCTTTGGACTGTTCCTGAATGCCTCGTGCAAAATCAACAATCAACAAAATGAAGAGATTGATGCCCTGCGCATAACTGTGATGCAACACCGAGTCGCACTGGACATGATTCTGGCTGAAAGGAGGACTCTGTATACTCTTTAACAACACATGCTGTACGTACATTCCAGATAATGTTCACTCTTCCAACATGACCGACGCCTTACGCGCTGAAACAACTCAGGGACGCTCAGCAACAGGACTATGTCACGAACACTGAGATTGGCTTACCTGGCTGTTGAGTGGTTCCTGGAAATCTCTTTTAATAAAAGGACTGGTTTTTGTAGGAGTTCTTCTACTCCTACTCTGTTGTTTTACTTCTTGTATTTTGCCATGTGTACAATCAATGATTAATAAAGTTGTTGCAGTTCATGTGCAGGCATACCTGACACTGCCCATGGACGAAGATGATGATAATCTACCTGACACTGAAATGCTGTGATACACCAATGTATGACGTGCTGATTAAAAATGCGCTGCAAGAAATCATGCACAGATAATAAACCAAAGGTGTTTTAACTAGTGTGAAAGTTAAACAACAGGAGGGAAATGTGAAAAGATTTTGTTTATTATTCAAATATGCTTTGCTTGTGATTGTGTAAACTCTGAATGACGATTCACCCTGATAAACATGAAGCCTTGCCTATGCTTATCAAATGCCTGTGAAGACAAGTTCCTGTGCAAAGAGCAACGGAAAATGCCACTTAAGCAGACGTTTAGTATAGTACGGACAGAATGTTTAGTAAGATATGCATTTGTCAGTTAAGCAATCTATATTCTGAGAACAGGCGGAGACTGCCTCCGTCTGCTGTGTAACCTACATGCCTATATAACCTGCAATAAAGAAGAGTACTGGGTGACTGTCTCTTGAGACGCTCACCCCATGTACATGTGATTGATTATATTGTCTCACTGTGTCTCTGTTTTACTTTGGCAGCCTTCTATTTGGGAGATTTCCTCCAACAGCATCATCCGCTCCAATGCCAGGCTGGTAGGCAAACTGAAGTAATAGTAATAGCAATTTCAGCCACAAGGTGGAGCAGTGAGTCAGAGTAACCTTTATCTAATCAAGGAAAGAGCGCATTCTTATTTACAGTGGCAGAAAAACAAAAGCACTATATAAATACACATTAGTTACTTACAGTGAGAAATTATTCACAAGAAATGACGGGCCACTTTCTCCAAATTGAGACCATGCAATCCTCAGAAGGTGCAACAAACCATAGAGATGCATGTCAGACTTACCAGGCCTCGTTTAGCACATTAAATATTAAAGTTCTCTAGCATATCGAGACTATCTCTACACAGCATAATATATTCCATATGTATGGGGTACGACCCCCTCTTGGTTGTGGCGTGTGGATATTTCTTTAAGACACTAGTAAGTATGTGTGATATCCTGACATTATGAATTGTAATGTACAAACCGGATTCCTAAAAAGTTGGGACACTAAACAAATTGTGAATAAAAACTGAATAAAATGATGTGGAGATGGCAAATGTCAACATTTTATTCAGAATAGAACATAAATCACAAAACAAAAGTTGAAACTGAGAAAATTTATCATCTGAAGGGAAAAATATGGTGATTCAAAATGTCATGGTGTCAACAAATCCCAAGAAAGTTGGGACAAGGCCATTTTCACCACTGTGTGGCATCTCCCCTTCTTCTTACAACACTCAACAGACGTCTGGGGACCGAGGAGTCCAGTTTCTCAAGTTTAACAATAGGAATGCTCTCCCATTCGTGTCTAATACAGGCCTCTAACTGTTCAATCGTCTTGGGCCTTCTTTGTCGCACCTTCCTCTTCATGTTGTGCCAAATGTTCTCTATAGGGGAAAGATCTGGACTGCAGACTGGCCATTTCAGTACCCAGGTCCTTCTCCTACGCAGCCATGATGTTGTGATTGATGCAGAATGTGGTCTGGCATTATCTTGTTGAAAAATGCAGGGTCTTCCCTGGAAGAGATGACGTCTGGATGGGAGCATATGTTGTTCTAGAACCTGAATATTTTTTCTGCACTGATGGTGCCTTTCCAGACATGCAAGCTGCAAATGCCACACACACTCATGCAACCCCATACCATCAGAGACGCAGGCTTCTGAACTGAGCGTTGATAACAACTTGTGTTGTCCTTTTCCTCTTTGGTCCAGATGACATGGCGTCCCACATTTCCAAAAAGAACTTTGAATCGTGACTCGTCTGACCACAGAACAGTCTTCCATTTTGGCACACTCTATTTGACATGATCCCTGGCCCAGTGAAAACACCTGAGCTTGTGGATCTTGCTTAGAAATGGCTTCTTCTTTGCACTGTAGAGTTTCAGCTGGCAACGGCGGATGGCACGGTGGATTGTGTTCACTGACAATGGTTTCTGGAAGTATTCCTGAGCCCATTCTGTGATTTCCTTTACAGTAGCATTCCTGTTTGTGGTGCAGTGTCGTTTAAGGGTCGAGATCACGGGCGTCCAGTATGGGTTTACACCCTTGACCCTTATACACAGAGATGTTCCAGATTCTCTGAATCTTCGGATGAGTTATGCACAGTTGATGACGATAACTGGCAAAGTCTTTGCAATTTTTCGCTGGGTAACACCTTTCTGATATTGCTCCACTATCTTTCTGCGCACATTGTGGGAATTGGTGATCCTCTACCCATCTTGGCTTCTGAGAGACACTGCAACTCTGAGAAGCTCTTTGTATACCAATCATGTTGCCAATTAACCTAATTAGTGTTAATTGGTCTTCCAGCTCTTCGTTATGCACAAATTTACTTTTTCCAGCCTCTTATTGCTACTTGTCCCAACTTTTTTGGATTTGTTGACACTTTATGTGTGTGAGAGCTGATTCACTGATGGAGGAATTTGTGAAAGAAGAGCTGAAAGAAATGCTGACACAGGCAGAGTTGAGTCCCTTTAAACTGACACGTTAGATAATGAGGAGACATGGCATTCCAAGAAAGCTGAATATAAACCTGCAGGGGAATACTGTGTGTTGGTGGTCATGTTTCCTCATTATCACAATAAATTTTAGATACATCCATAGATTTAAGCTTTTTTTTGTTTGTTTTTTTAATCAGTTTTAAATTGATTTACACAAACAGTTTTTATGTTGTCGTCACACTGAACATTAAGGTATGACTTTCCCCTCATTTATTTAAGTGAAAGCTTCCAAATTTTATTTATTTATTTTTTCTCTTGGCGAAGGCAGTCACACTTCTCTCCTCCCCCTTCCCTTATCTTCCCTGCTTAGCATCTTGTGTCCTTGTCTAGTCTCGTGTATCTTCTCACTTTTTCCTGGAACACTCTCTCACAGTCTGTTCTCTAAATCCTAAAGACGAATTATGGATTTGATCAACTGGCCCCTGAATGCAATTGACACCCTCTTCTCAATGAGAAGCCTGGGCTCAGGTGAGCCTGACTGTAAGACATTGAAGACACCTTTTCGGAACCATGATTACAGGGTTCTTGCTGATCCCTGGCTTAGCCCTGGCTTATCGAAGAATGAAGAAGCGGAAACGGCTGTTCAAACCCCTACAAGGCTGCCGCTATGTTGATTGGAACAATGGGCGAGCTGTGGCTTCTTCAGAATGGGTTCATCCTACGCAGCACAGATGCATCTTGGAGAAGCTTGTGGCTGCTGTGAGTACTGAGACCGACAACATCTGACAAATCTCAGAGAGGCTCACGGCTGTCTGAACACTCATGCTCTATGAGCACACTGGATAACATCTCGGTATGGATGGATGACATCGTGGAGAGGCTAACAGCTGTCCAACGGGAATGCTGGAACATTTTGAAATTCACATGAGTTGTTTGCACTAAGGTGAAAAGCGCCATCACTTCATTTAACACAAATTTAATCCCACATGTGTGAAAGAAAAACAAAACACTTTTTGAAAAGTCTGTAACAAAACCATCAAATCTAATAAAGGTTATTTAAATGCTGCAAAAGAAGAATGGATTGGAATAAAAAAATACATATGCTAACTTTAATTACTGGGGAAAATGATGAATGATGCTCATAGTGAGTAAAAAGTAAACTGAGTGCAATTTATGGACAGAGATTGACTTTTAATGTGATGTATAATATGATACAGATATATAAGAAATATGCCAAAACAGAATAAATATTACAAAATATGAATAAAAACTATAAAAATGGAGGCACCTTTGCCTGTGGTAGAATGTATACAATGTATGAAAAATCTTTACTGCAGACACTAATTTTACTAATTCAATAAGACTAATTTTGTGTTGTCAGATTTATGAGTTTCATGCTTTCATCGTGGTACTTGAGAGCTTGACATTTTCTCACACTGTAAAAAGTTGAGAAACACTGATAAGTGTATGTGTGCTTTAGAAAACATTTAAGCTGCAGTACAGAATCTTTGAACAAGCTTAAAACATTTTTAGAATATAAACAGAGCATCTGCTTCTCTTCACAGCTCCTCACTCTGATTCAATACTTGAAATGTGCATTCGCTTGTATTTTCACTTGTATTTTATTTTTATTTTTGTTCTTATTTATTCTATTATCCCTTCGTATAATTTATTTATATATGTCTCTGTATTTTTATGTGTGTATATATAATATCTGCTCACGCTCTGTAATTTCTGTCAGTGCTGTGCTTTTGGAAACCGAATTTCCCAGAGGAACCACCCGAGGGATTAATAAAGTTTTACTTATCTTATCTTATTTTATCTTATCACTCCACAGGGCTCCGTTTGGCTCTTTCTGATAGTGCGCAAATGCGATGTAGGTACTGCGGCAGTCATACAGACAACTGGACGGTCCAAAAGTTGGCCTACCTATTACTGGCTGAGGTTTTAGTAGAGTTGTGGCTGAACCACATACATAAATATTATTAATTTTAATCTCCCCATTACCATTGATTATTAATTGATCAATGATATGTTTATTGGAATGTTGAGCGTCAAAAATGTTTCAACCCAGTTTGTTTTGCAGATTCTGTAAAGCAGCTTTAACACAGGGAGAGAAAAACTTCCAGATTGTATGAGTAAAATCAGGTTTTTTCTCTTTGTCAGTTTAACAGTTTCTGTTTTGCCCGTCATGTTCCCTTCTGTTTTCTTACCTGGTTCTTCCTGACCTTTAACTTTTCCCCACGTTCCCTCTTTCCTCTCTCCCTCTTTTGACTGACAATCATACACAAATAAATTGTATTCATTAGATGAAAAATGACATTAATATGAAAAAAATATTAAGATCACTAACAAAGTCCTGTCTCAGTGTACTTTCAACCAAAGGCAAATAACCAAACCACATGTACATCTAATAAAAGATATAAATATTGAAACACTGATCCAACATTATTTTTGATTGACGGATCATTTGATTTTACACTTTTACCTGAATGTGGCTCTTTTTAACAAAAAAAAAGATCAAGTTCCTAACATCCATTATGAACCTGACTGTCTCTCTGTACACACACACACACACACAACACACCAGGAGTTATGAGGTTAATGGGCATTCAGTCAGTTACCTAGTTAGTATCCATTTTAAACAGGACAGTGGTAACAAAAGTAGCTACGGACAATTAAGTTTTAGATTTAAGTAGGCTGTATACATTTCATGGGAGCAACAGGACGGTCAAATATCACTGATTTTACTACAGAGCAGGACGGATTGTAGGGTAGCAAACATCGTCGGAAAACAAGTTTTCCACACTGCAGGTTACCTGGTGTGATGTTCTTCAGGGCTTTTTGATATACATATAATATACAGTACATACATAATACATAATATATATATATCATATATACAGTCTGACGTTATCTCGGTCTAAATGGAGAACAGAAACGATAAAGAGGCAGAATGATGTGTAGCTGGGAAGAGGAAAAGAAGATAAACCAGTAGAGCAAGTTAACATGAAATCATGACATGTTTCCATTTTGGGCGGGGGGTTAAATCGCCCCCTAACTCATTTCCTGCATCTGTACTTGTATCGTGCCAACAAGTCCACTTTTTTCACCACACAACACTGACGTTCGATTTCTTGTAAGCCAACAAGTTTGTCCCAGGGCAGTTTCATGGTGGTTACACTTTGACATTCGTTTCTCTTCAGGCTCACATTGCCAAAAATCTGCGTTTTGTCTGGACACAAACGTCGCACACCTTCATCATGCAGCTTTTCAGAAACTCTCCCTCGGTAACGATATATATTTCAAATATATATCGTGATAAATTTTTGGGCATATTGCCCTGCTCTACTAGATATGAGCATATTTACATAACTGTGTATGAATGATGATCAAGAGACAACTTTGAAGATGCAGAGCATGATGTCGCATCATCAGACTGTAAACAAACATCCACCAGGCTTCTTGATGATTCTCCCATCAGGGATCAGTAGAGTGTATTAACCTGTGGTATAAGCAGCAGTCAGTGAATATTACTGGTTTCACATAAGAAATCTAGCACATGAAAGCCAGGGTGGGAGGGATCTCTGCAAACAGACTCACCTCTGCAAGTGTGAGGCTCAACAAAGATCTGACTCTGCAGTCACAGACAAACAAAAAACTGCAGCTGGGAGATAGAAAACGCTGTCTGGGTCTTGCTGGATGTTGCTGGTCAGATTCCCAAACTATTTTTATCACTTTGGTGTATCTCAACATCAGTTATGCAGACATACGTGTTCTTAAAAGCAATTCTTTGTTTTGCGGGCGGAGTGGAAGCCGTTTTGCTTCACAGTGCACCTTAACAAAGAGGGGATGCTTTTATTTAATCTAGTCAAAAGTGTTGGTAATAGTGTTTTTAATCACACTAATTTTATAATTCTGACAATATGTCAGCTTGCAGCGATTCATGCATTTTATTTTAAAAATGGCACAAGTGGGATTTCTTCTGAATGGGTAATGTCAGCTTGTTCACAAGCGTTTCATTTAATCAAACCACTAGTTTTAATTGAACTAGTTTTTACGCATCTACTGGGGTTTCTTTCACGGGTTGATGAGATTATTTTATCGGGATTTCGGAATGTTGAACTAGAGTGAGACAGGGGCTACTACTATCTTGTTATTGTTCTCATTTTTCAGAGGGAGACATGCAAGCATGGGACCTCTCAGACTCGCCAGAGTCCGAATTGCCCGAGTATTACTGTGACACCCACTGTGATGATGTGATGCTGAGGCTCAAGACATTCCGATTCATCCCCGCATACGCTTGTTTGTACGCTCATACACAGTCAGTAGTAATATACCTGTAGCTTTTTTGCCCCCCCCCCAACCCACACCCCACCGCATCCCCCTCCGCGTCCACCATACCTTTTATCATGCCATTACACTTTCTACTGACCATCTCCAAACAGGCATCACCTTTTGTTTACACCTTTATCTCTGCATCTCAGAGGCCAGCTGAACAAACCCACCTATATAAAAACACCCCATCAGACACACAGTATTTTCCTCAGCACTTCACACTGCCGCAAGTATATCGTTTTAACTTTTTATTTTCGGATCCCAGAACAGCGGTGCGAGGTAGTTAGCAACAGTTTGGACATGTAGAAACATCGTTTGTTTGTTTGGAACACATCAGCAGAGAGGTAGAATTCATAGCTGTTCATAAGAGTTTAATTTAATCAACCTCATTTTACGGATCTAAGTGGCTCCTCATCACTAGCCAATTACCATTTTATTTAATATCTGAATTTTCGGAATGATGATCCAAGCGGGACACAGAGGCTGTTAGTTTAATGCACCAGAATGCAAATATAAATAAAAGTCTGACTATCCTGACAGCCTAGCTGCAGCGACACCTTTCTTTCACACGGATGCCTGGATGTGTGTTGGAGCCGACTTTGCTACCCGCACACGGCGTTTCTGACCTACGGGCGCTGCTTATACAACAGAGAAAGCAACAATACAGCGTGTTTCTCTGCTCCAAGACATCGGGGGCCTTTCACACGGTAAGCATGTCTGTTATACCCAGCACATAAATGTCTGTATGTCTGTATGTCAGGGCTGATTATTCAAACCCTGTTTAAAATGTGACACATATGTTGTCCGAACAAATCCTCTAAATTGCAAAGTTACTGATTTAAAAATATATTTTCGAATTTTTAGTTGCATGACAAACATACGATAGACTCTTGAGCGTATTTATTTATATAGCTACATTCACAATGGTACAACATGCTAAATAAAGATGCCCAAGCACCAAGCACTCTAGCAAGCCTCTAAACTGTATGTTTGATAAGTGCATAAAGTGTACCTCTACCTCTACAGCTGAAAACAGTTTGTATCCGCACTCTGAGGGCCTACTGAATTGTTTTATATTGCGCTTTTTCACGAACTGCAGATGATGAATTTCTCTTTATTGGACATAATGTCCTTAAGCTATTGTTGCTCATACTTACTGAGTTCCCTAGCTACTTCTTTACTATGTCAGTAAACTTTTCGAAAGGAAGCTGTTGTAGATTTTAAGAAACATCCTAATTGAAGCAAAGGCAAAAATTGAATGATTTTTATGTGACTGTTCATATTAAGCCAACAACAAGTGAAAATCCAAACCGACTCCGATGCTTTGTATTAATGATCTCCCCCTCTCTCTCTCTCTCTGTGTGTGTGTGTGTGTGTGTGTGAGTGTGCGTGTGTGTGTGTGTGAGTGTGCGTGTGTGTGTGTGTGTGTGTGTGCCCTCACAGAAGGAAGGTCACAGCAGGAGCTTTTTCAAACGCGTTTCCAATCACTTTTACAAGAAGTGAAGCTCATACAATGGTATTATTGTATTATTTGCGATACTTTATAATATGAAACTTAAAGATTTTGAGTTCATGCAATTGTGAAACAAGAATCTAAATATTTTGTGTCACAATGATTTCTATAAAAGCATGTTGTTTATGGGCATAATGTAACAAATCTTTTGTGTGCCCTGTTAATGATCAATGGTAATTGAAGAGAAAGCTTGAACCTGGCTCTGGACATTTTCATGACAAGTGACAGCGCAGACATCTACTAATGAGAGAACATTTTTATCATCATAACACTGTGATATGAGCATCGTTAAAGTGTCACTTCAGTAATGTTGACTCATGTTTTTAATAGATGACTTTAAAACACTAAACTCTAATTTCTGTGGTTTAAGTTTACAGAATATACATGTGGTAAGACGACGATTTTACTTCTCACTGTCCGTGTTATGTGTATCTATTTATCATGTATGCTCTTTGCTCAGTGGACTGTAAAATGTTTCATTGTGTTCATGAAATAAACCAGACTTTCACCGTCTGAATCTTTTACTGTTTTTTCTGCTTTTGTTCACTCCAAGTTTGACAAACCCACAGACATCCAGAGTTAACTCACTAACAATGTGGAGCAGTCTCAGTGTATTTAGCTGCTTTTTTCCCTAAACACAACCACTGAGAGAAACGCTTGTAGTCCTCACTTTGGTCATTTTGAACGTTGAAGGAGATTGTTCCATAGACACCTTATACTAGTGTTCTATTTAAATTCAGATTCCTTTTATAGTTTGCAGTTTCTTTACTAACACATTTGTAGATAAGTTTATTGCTGAACCACACAGCTAGCAGTCTCACTCACTCTCTAGGTTTTGAAGTTTTGTGTGTGATGGTTTAGTCTATCAAACCTTACCTTTTTCTCCCCCAGCATCACAACAGTATGACTCCCAAAGTACGGATCAGTAAACAACCAATGATTCTAAAGCCAGAACAGAAAGATACAGTTGGAAGATGCATGATTGCATTTTTATGACGCATAGTAAAACTACCCCTCTTCTTCTTCTCTGTGTTGTTGTTGTTCTCGTGTGTGTGTGTGTGTGTGTGTGTGTGTGTGTGTGGTGTGTGTGTGTGTGCCTTAGAAGTCAAATAATACATTAGCCACACTTAAAAAACAAAAAACATCTGAATTTCATTTAGACTGAGATTCTAAGTTGTAAGCAGAAATCTTATGCTCAGCTACAAACATGTTTCCCCACTTTCACAATGCTGAGGTGTCAAATCCACACCCCCAACAGATGCTTTGTTACACGCGGGTGTGAAGGGCAAGCTTTACTTACACAGCCTCACACACAGTAGATTTTTTAAGTTTTGGGGACAATGGTTTAGCCACAGATGTAACTTCTACTTTTGATAAAGATCACTCCACCTGTTTATTTCTTAGAAATTAAGCATCTTTATTAAGCTCTCATTTATACATGTCTACACAATAATAGACACCGTGTGCTCTGTGACATTATAGTCTTCTACTTCAGCGTTCATTGGTTTGCATTTTAAACTCCCAGCCTTTCAGGTTGTTATGAACGACTTATATTTCTAACATTTTGTGATATAAAAGTGAACCATGTGTTTTTTTTTTTAATTTTCTGTGTGACGGAATGACTTAAGACAAGAGTTATTAAACAATTCTAAATGAAAGTGTGATGGCCATAGTACTTTATGTGGGCCAAATATGTTAAGGATAATGTTTATCAATGTAAAATTGCAAGAACCTTTGGATAGATTATAACATTTTGTAAACAGTTACTCAGATCCTGTACTGTCAGATCTGTGTATGTAAGGTAAAACTTTCCACAGTACTTCCACTTAAGTAACTAAACACATAAAGTCACCCTTACCAATAATCCACTGCTCCTTGAAAAAGTAGCACAATCAGACAACTGACTCAGCAATGATAAGTAGAGCTATCCGAGGATGAGACTCAAGCGGATGAAAATTAAAAGTTTTGGTTTTTGTGGCTCGGAAAATTAAAGAAAGTATGTTTAATAATTCAACAAGACCCACACCTTCAACACATGTACATTCAAACTCTGGAACAGGCTCAACATTGCTGCTTGTTCAATAGTTTTTATCCGTTCGAAAAAGTCATTTTACGGCTTTAATGTTTCCAGCTGATAAAGAGAATGAGTGCATTTCATCAAATGGGCGTCCAAAGGCTTTAAACATCCGATTTGTCTGTAAAGACAGTATCAAACTACAGAGCATTGTTTTTACTAAAATTCAACATTTTCAGATGAAAATTTGGCTGCTTTTTTCACTGTAACACTCCCCTCATTGCCATTTTTAGGATATTCTCGGTGATCCCATTTTTATATTTATGCTTTTGGGACTGAGGGTATCTAATACGTACGTCGTCACAGTGTATTGTACTACCAACTGTGAGGGCTCTGCTTTGCTTTGAGCAGACTGTTTTTATTTTGTCTCGTGAGTGTGTGTTTTCAAACGAGATCCTCCTCCTCAGTTTGATTTTGTTACCACAAACTTTGTGTAAAGTTCACAACAGAGGTAAAGAGATTTAAACACCCAGTTTAAGGAGGCAGGGGTTGGACCAGCTGCGCAAGGCAGGTGAAACAGAGAGTGTCAGGGGAGATGTGCAACAGAAGCAGAGGGAACATTTTACAAGATGATAAATGGCACATTTAGGTGATTAAGGATTTGTTGACAAGATTAAAAGACACGTCCGTCAGAGTTCAACAACATTACAGTTTGATTAAATAAAAAGTTTTAAACTACACAAGGTTCATTTTCTCCTCTGATAGAATCATATTAAACATGTCAAGAAAGAAAGAGTACAAAGAAAAATAGTAAATGTGTGTCTAATTCAACTCTTCCTGTGAACCTTATATGGTGAACCTTATATGGTGATGGCCAGAGGGCCGATGGCGCGATATGGCAGCCTCGCCTCTGTCAGCCTGCCCCAGGGCGGCTGTGGCTACAACAGTAGCTTGCCTCCACCACTGTGTGAATGTGAGAGTGAATGAATAGTGGCATTGT
>NW_020328482.1:0-17275 GCF_001858045.2 Oreochromis niloticus
ATGATTTGTCAAAACACAATGTACAAGGAATCTTAGACCAAAGAGAGGTCATTTTCCCACACCACCTCATCCTTTCCACACAATCCACATGATTTTATTGAACTAAATGAATGCCAAGGCTCAAAATACGCTCTAGTGATCATAGACGTATTCTCAAAATGGCCAGAAATCTATCCAGTAAAGAAAGCAGATGCCATTTCAGTAGCAAAATGCTTATGTAACCATTTTATTCCAACATATGGCATCCCCACTCTGATAAGATCAGATAATGGGACACACTTTGTCAATGAGGTAATCAGCAAAGTCTCTGAAGCACTAGGGTTTAACATCAAATATCACTGTGCTTATCATCCTCAAAGTGCCGGCCTAGTAGAAAGGACAAACGGCACAATAAAACAGAGGCTTAGAAAATGTATGGAAGAAACAGGAAGGCCGTGGCCAGAGTGCATAGGCCTGGTAAAAATGTGGATGAGATTAACACAAGGTTCACAAAAACTTACACCTTTGAAATCATTCATGGCAGACCATTTCCACTGCCAATCACAAGTGAACCTTTAGATAAATCAATCAGAGAAACTACACTAGCAGAATGGATGTCGAAGCTACTAGAAAACAAAGATATTTTGAACAATAAACTGCCTTCTGAATCTTCTCCAGTATCTTGCAGGTTGAAGCCAGGTGATTGGGTCCTGATTCGAGTTCTCCATAGAAAGAATTGGAGCTCGCCCCGCTGGGAAGGCCCATACAAGTGCTTATCACCACACAACTGCCTGTAAGATAGCAGAGAGACCATCTTGGATTCACCAAAGCCACTGCAAGAAAGTGAGTGACAGCCCAGACTCATAGGCGCCGGCACCCCTACCCTCAGGTGATCGACTGGTGAAGGAGGGCTGATCGGGTATATCCGCCCTCTGCTTCTTGCCAGTAGTCTACTCACCTGAGGACCTAGGTGTGTTTGGTCGCCATGAAGACTCCTGTTGTCCTCGTGGCTGTCCTCCTACTCTCAGCAGGACTCCTCATGTTTCTAGAGGATGGTACAGAAAACGAACAGCACCATCTACGGACGAGATGGACGCATGACAATTCACACTTCCGTGACATGACGCAACACATTCACCCATGGATGAATAACGCCATGTACCGCTACGTACATGACAGGACTAAGGGAGAGCCTAATAACACTGCATGTTACTGTCTGCTCCCACATGCCATGCACTTCAACACATCCCCTTTTTATGGAAACTACATGAATAAAACACAGCCAAGTGCGCTGCCAGCTTCACGGGCATTGGCTATCAACATAAGAAAATCATCATTGATGAGACAAGCTCTGTCATCTATGCGCTTAACCTTCTTTAGTATGTTTCAGGGACCACCCCGATACGAGGTAATCACCGTCGAAAACGCTGGATTTGACAACGGAACGTGTGACCAGCTCTTCTGGATCAACTTCAACGTGACGAATCGGAACACGTCCATTCACTTCCCAGTGTTCTTGGACCAAACCCCAGGGAAGAACCACTCCATGTGCTACCGACAAAACAAAGGCAACAGACCCCTAGGCGACACCACCAACTGTAACCAAACCACAGCCAACGGAGAGGGCGCACCTGTAAACACGTCTGCGCCCAGCAACGGCACCTACTGGGTGCAGGGAATGGCCTGGCTGTGTGGACAACGTGCCTACTTCATACTGCCACCCGGATGGACGGGCACCTGTGCCCCAATCTTCATTTCAGACCACACCTTCAGGATGTCAGCTGTAAATAGCTCTCAGACTACAAGACAACGACGAGACGTCTCCACACTACAACCACATGATCCCATCTATGGCAGTGATGTGCCAGAGGAATTTAAGCTTTGGACCACCGGACAAAAGGTCCTCCACTCACTGTTTCCATGGTGGGCACCGGAAAGAACATGTTAAGAATTGAAACTTTGGATTACCGCTTTGGACTGTTCCTGAATGCCTCGTGCAAAATCAACAATCAACAAAATGAAGAGATTGATGCCCTGCGCATAACTGTGATGCAACACCGAGTCGCACTGGACATGATTCTGGCTGAGAAAGGAGGACTCTGTATACTCTTTAACAACACATGCTGTACGTACATTCCAGATAATGTTCACTCTTCCAACATGACCGACGCCTTACGCACGCTGAAACAACTCAGGGACGCTCAGCAACAGGACTATGTCACAAACACTGAGGATTGGCTTACCTGGCTGTTGAGTGGTTCCTGGAAATCTCTTTTAATAAAAGGACTGGTTTTGTAGGAGTTCTTCTACTCCTACTCTGTTGTTTTACTTCTTGTATTTTGCCATGTGTACAATCAATGATTAATAAAGTTGTTGCAGTTCATGTGCAGGCATACCTGACACTGCCCATGGACGAAGATGATGATAATCTACCTGACACTGAAATGCTGTGATACACCAATGTATGACGTGCTGATTAAAAATGCGCTGCAAGAAATCATGCACAGATAATAAACCAAAGGTGTTTTAACTAGTGTGAAAAGTTAAACAACAGGAGGGAAATGTGAAAAGATTTTGTTTATTATTCAAATATGCTTTGCTTGTGATTGTGTAAACTCTGAATGACGATTCACCCTGATAAACATGAAGCCTTGCCTATGCTTATCAAATGCCTGTGAAGACAAGTTCCTGTGCAAAGAGCAATGGAAAATGCCACTTAAGCAGACGTTTAGTATAGTACGGACAGAATGTTTAGTAAGATATGCATTTGTCAGTTAAGCAATCTATATTCTGAGAACAGGCGGAGACTGCCTCCGTCTGCTGTGTAACCTACATGCCTATATAACCTGCAATAAAGAAAGAGTACTGGGTGACTGTCTCTTGAGACGCTCACCCCATGTACATGTGATTGATTATATGTCTCACTGTGTCTCTGTTTACTTGGCAGCCTTCTATTTGGGAGATTCCTCCAACAGCATCATCCGCTCAATGCCAGGCTGGTAGGCAAACTGAAGTAATAGTAATAGCAATTTCAGCCACAAGGTGGAGCAGTGAGTCAGAGTAACCTTTATCTAATCAAGGAAAGAGCGCATTCTATTTACAGTGGCAGAAAAACAAAAGCACTATATAAATACACATTAGTTACTTACAGTGAGAAATTATTCACAAGAAATGACGGCTGCCACTTTCTCCAAATTGAGACCATGCAATCCTCAAAGAAGGTGCAACAAACCATAGAGATGCATGTCAGACTTACCAGGCCTCGTTTAGCACATTAAATATTAAAGTTCTCTAGCATATCGAGACTATCTCTACACAGCATAATATATTCCATATGTATGGGGTACGACCCCCCTCTTGGTTGTGGCGTGTGGATATTTCTTTAAGACACTAGTAAGTATGTGTGATATCCTGACATTATGAATTGTAAATGTACAAACCGGATTCCTAAAAGTTGGGACACTAAACAAATTGTGAATAAAAACTGAATAAAATGATGTGGAGATGGCAAATGTCAACATTTTATTCAGAATAGAACATAAATCACAAAACAAAAGTTGAAACTGAGAAAATTTATCATCTGAAGGGAAAAATATGGTGATTCAAAATGTCATGGTGTCAACAAATCCCAAGAAAGTTGGGACAAGGCCATTTTCACCACTGTGTGGCATCTCCCCTTCTTCTTACAACACTCAACAGACGTCTGGGGACCGAGGAGTCCAGTTTCTCAAGTTTAACAATAGGAATGCTCTCCCATTCGTGTCTAATACAGGCCTCTAACTGTTCAATCGTCTTGGGCCTTCTTTGTCGCACCTTCCTCTTCATGTTGTGCCAAATGTTCTCTATAGGGGAAAGATCTGGACTGCAGACTGGCCATTTCAGTACCCAGGTCCTTCTCCTACGCAGCCATGATGTTGTGATTGATGCAGAATGTGGTCTGGCATTATCTTGTTGAAAAATGCAGGGTCTTCCCTGGAAGAGATGACGTCTGGATGGGAGCATATGTTGTTCTAGAACCTGAATATATTTTTCTGCACTGATGGTGCCTTTCCAGACATGCAAGCTGCAAATGCCACACACACTCATGCAACCCCATACCATCAGAGACGCAGGCTTCTGAACTGAGCGTTGATAACAACTTGTGTTGTCCTTTTCCTCTTTGGTCCAGATGACATGGCGTCCCACATTTCCAAAAAGAACTTTGAATCGTGACTCGTCTGACCACAGAACAGTCTTCCATTTTGGC
The DNA here is from genome assembly GCF_001858045.2 of Oreochromis niloticus. Classification (NCBI taxonomy): domain Eukaryota; kingdom Metazoa; phylum Chordata; class Actinopteri; order Cichliformes; family Cichlidae; genus Oreochromis; species Oreochromis niloticus. Next base: position 4,226 of record NW_020328482.1, read on the forward strand.
ACACTCTATTGACATGATCCCTGGCCCAGTGAAAACACCTGAGCTTGTGGATCTTGCTTAGAAATGGCTTCTTCTTTGCACTGTAGAGTTTCAGCTGGCAACGGCGGATGGCACGGTGGATTGTGTTCACTGACAATGGTTTCTGGAAGTATTCCTGAGCCCATTCTGTGATTTCCTTTACAGTAGCATTCCTGTTTGTGGTGCAGTGTCGTTTAAGGGCTCGGAGATCACGGGCGTCCAGTATGGGTTTACACCCTTGACCCTTATACACAGAGATGTTCCAGATTCTCTGAATCTTCGGATGATGTTATGCACAGTTGATGACGATAACTGCAAAGTCTTTGCAATTTTTCGCTGGGTAACACCTTTCTGATATTGCTCCACTATCTTTCTGCGCAACATTGTGGGAATTGGTGATCCTCTACCCATCTTGGCTTCTGAGAGACACTGCAACTCTGAGAAGCTCTTTGTATACCCAATCATGTTGCCAATTAACCTAATTAGTGTTAATTGGTCTTCCAGCTCTTCGTTATGCACAAATTTACTTTTCCAGCCTCTTATTGCTACTTGTCCCAACTTTTTTGGGATTGTTGACACTTTATGTGTGTGAGAGCTGATTCACTGATGGAGGAATTGTGAAAGAAGAGCTGAAAGAAATGCTGACACAGCAGAGTTGAGTCGGCCTTTAAACTGACACGTTAGATAATGAGGAGACATGGCATTCCAAGAAAGCTGAATATAAACCTGCAGGGGAATACTGTGTGTTGGTGGTCATGTTTCCTCATTATCACAATAAAATTTTAGATACATCCATAAGATTTAAGCTTTTTTTTGTTTGTTTTTTTTAATCAGTTTTAAATATTGATTTAACACAAACAGTTTTTATGTTGTCGTCACCACTGAACATTAAGGTATGACTTTCCCCTCATTTATTTAAGTGAAAGCTTCCAAATTTTATTTATTTATTTTTTTCTCTTGGCGAAGGCAGTCACACTTCTCTCCTCCCCCTTCCCTTATCTTCCCTGCTTAGCATCTTGTGTCCTTGTCTAGTCTCGTGTATCTTCTCACTTTTTCCCTGGAACACTCTCTCACAGTCTGTTCTCTAAATCCTAAAAGACGAATTATGGATTTGATCAACTGGCCCTGAATGCAATTGACACCCTCTTCTCAATGAGAAGCCTGGGCTCAGGTGAGCCTGACTGTAAGACATTGAAGACACCTTTTCGGAACCATGATTACAGGGTTCTTGCTGATCCCTGGCTTAGCCCTGGCTTATCGAAGAATGAAGAAAGCGGAAACGGCTGTTCAAACCCCTACAAGGCTGCCCGCTATGTTGATTGGAACAATGGAGCGAGCTGTGGCTTCTCAGAATGGGTTCATCCTACGCAGCACAGATGACATCTTGGAGAAGCTTGTGGCTGCTGTGAGTACTGAGACCGACAACATCTGACAACATCTCAGAGAGGCTCACGGCTGTCCTGAACACTCATGCTCTATGAGCACACTGGATAACATCTCGGTATGGATGGATGACATCGTGGAGAGGCTAACAGCTGTCCAACGGGAATGCTGGAACATCTTTGAAATTCACATGAGTTGTTTGCACTAAGGTGAAAAGCGCCATCACTTCATTTAACACAAATTTAATCCCACATGTGTGAAAGAAAAACAAAACACTTTTTTGAAAAGTCTGTAACAAAACCATCAAATCTAATAAAGGTTATTTAAATGCTGCAAAAGAAGAATGGATTGGAATAAAAAAATACATATGCTAACTTTAATTACTGGGGAAAATGATGAATGATGCTCATAGTGAGTAAAAAGTAAACTGAGTGCAATTTATGGACAGAGATTGACTTTTAATGTGAATGTATAATATGATACAGATATATAAGAAATATGCCAAAACAGAATAAATATTACAAAATATGAATAAAAACTATAAAAATGGAGGCACCTTTGCCTGTGGTAGAATGTATACAATGTATGAAAAAATCTTTACTGCAGACACTAATTTTACTAATTCAATAAGACTAATTTTGTGTTGTCAGATTTATGAGTTTCATGCTTTCATCGTGGTACTTGAGAGCTTGACATTTTCTCACACTGTAAAAGTTTGAGAAACACTGATAAGTGTATGTGTGCTTTTAGAAAACATTTAAAGCTGCAGTACAGAATCTTTGAAACAAGCTTAAAACATTTTTAGAATATAAACAGAGCATCTGCTTCTCTTCACAGCTCCTCACTCCTGACTTCAATACTTGAAATGTGCAATTCGCTTGTATTTTCACTTGTATTTTATTTTTATTTTTGTTCTTATTTATTCTATTATCCCCTTCGTATAATTTATTTATATATGTCTCTGTATTTTTATGTGTGTATATATAATATTCTGCTCACGCTCTGTAATTTCTGTCAGTGCTGTGCTTTTGGAAACCGAATTTCCCAGAGGAACCCACCCGAGGGATTAATAAAGTTTTATCTTATCTTATCTTATTTTATCTTATCACTCCACCAGGGCTCCGTTTGGCTCTTTCTGATAGTGCGCAAATGCGATGTAGGTACTGCGGCAGTCATACAGACAACTGGACGGTCCAAAAGTTGGCCTACCTATTACTGGCTGAGGTTTTAGTAGAGTTGTGGCTGAACCACATACATAAATATTATTAATTTAATCTCCCCATTACCATTGATTATTAATTGATCAATGATAATGTTATATTGGAATGTTGAGCGTCAAAAATGTTTCAACCCAGTTTGTTTTGCAGATTCTGTAAAGCAGCTTTAACACAGGGAGAGAAAAACTTCCAGATTGTATGAGTAAAATCAGGTTTTTCTCTTTGTCAGTTAACAGTTTCTGTTTTGCCCGTCACTGTTCCCCTTCTGTTTCTTACCTGGTTCTTCCTGACCTTTAACTTTCTCCCCACGTTCCCCTCTTTCCTCTCTCCCTCTTTTGACTGACAATCATACACAAATAAATTGTATTCAATTAGATGAAAAATGACATTAATATGAAAAAAATATTAAGATCACTAACAAAGTCCTGTCTCAGTGTACTTTCAACCAAAAGGCAAATAACCAAACCACATGTACATCTAATAAAAGATATAAATATTGAAACACTGATCCAACATTATTTTTGATTGACGGATCATTTGATTTTACACTTTTACCTGAATGTGGCTCTTTTTAACAAAAAAAAAAGATCAAGTTCCTAACATCCATTATGAACCTGACTGTCTCTCTGTACACACACACACACACACACACACACCAGGAGTTATGAGGTTAATGGGCATTCAGTCAGTTACCTAGTTAGTATCCATTTTAAACAGGACAGTGGTAACAAAAGTAGCTACGGACAATTATAAGTTTTAGATTTTAAGTAGGCTGTATACATTTCAATGGGAGCAACAGGACGGTCAAATATCACTGATTTTACTACAGAGCAGGACGGATTGTAGGGTAGCAAACATCGTCGGAAAACAAGTTTTCCACACTGCAGGTTACCTGGTGTGATGTTCTTCAGGGCTTTTGATATACATAATAATATACAGTACATACATAATACATAATATATATATATACATAATATACAGTCTGACGTTATCTCGGTCTAAATGGAGAACAGAAACGATAAAGAGGCAGAATGATGTGTAGCTGGGAAGAGGAAAAGAAGATAAACCAGTAGAGCAAGTTAACATGAAATCATGACATGTTTCCATTTGGGCGGGGGGGTTAAATCGCCCCCTAACTCATTTCCTGCATCTGTACTTGTATCGTGCCAACAAGTCCACTTTTTTCACCACACAACACTGACGTTCGATTTCTTGTAAGCCCAACAAGTTGTCCCAGGCAGTTTCATGGTGGTTACACTTTGACATTCGTTCTCTTCAGGCTCACATTTGCCAAAATCTGCGTTTTGTCTGGACACAAGACGTCGCACACCTTCATCATGCAGCTTTTCAGAAACTCTCCCTCGGTAACCGATATATATTTCAAATATATATCGTGATAAATATTTTGGGCCATATTGCCCTGCTCTACTAGATATGAGCATACTTTACATAACTGTGTATGAATGATGATCAAGAGACAAACTTTGAAGATGCAGAGCATGATGTCGCATCATCAGACTGTAAACAAACATCCACCAGGCTTCTTGATGATTCTCCCATCAGGGATCAGTAGAGTGTATTAACCTGTGGTATAAGCAGCAGTCAGTGAAATATTACTGTTTCACATAAGAAATCTAGCACATGAAAGCCAGGGTGGGAGGGATCTCTGCAAACAGACTCACCTCTGCAAGTGTGAGGCTCAACAAAGATCTGACTCTGCAGTCACAGACAAACAAAAAACTGCAGCTGGGAGATAGAAAACGCTGTCTGGGTCTTGCTGGATGTTGCTGGTCAGATTCCCAAACTATTTTATCACTTGGTGTATCTCAACATCAGTTATGCAGACATACGTGTCTTAAAAGCAATTCTTTGTTTTGCGGGCGGAGTGGAAGCCGTTTTGCTTCACAGTGCACCTTAACAAAGAGGGGATGCTTTTTATTTACATCTAGTCAAAAGTGTTGGTAATAGTGTTTTAATCACACTAATTTTATAATTCTGACAATATGTCAGCTTGCAGCGATTCATGCATTTATTTTAAAAATGGCACAAGTGGGAATTTCTTCTGAATGGGTAATGTCAGCTTGTTCACAAGCGTTTCATTTAATCAAACCACTAGTTTTAATTGAACTAGTTTTTACGCATCTACTGGGGTTTCTTTCACGGGTTGATGAGATTATTTTATTCGGGATTTCGGAATGTTGAACTAAGAGTGAGACAGGGGCTACTACTATCTTGTTATTGTTCTCATTTTTCAGAGGGAGACATGCAAGCATGGGACCTCTCAGACTCGCCAGAGTCCGAATTGCCCGAGTATTACTGTGACACCCACTGTGATGATGTGATGCTGAGGCTCAAGACATTCCGATTCATCCCCGCCATACGCTTGTTTGTACGCTCATACACAGTCAGTAGTAATATACCTGTAGCTTTTTTTGCCCCCCCCCCCAACCCCACACCCCACCGCATCCCCCTCCGCGTCCACCATACCTTTTATCATGCCATTACACTTTCTACTGACCATCCTCCAAACAGGCATCACCTTTTTGTTTACACCTTTATCTCTGCATCTCAGAGGCCAGCTGAAACAAACCCCACCTATATAAAAACACCCCATCAGACACACAGTATTTTCCTCAGCACTTCACAACTGCCGCAAGGTATATCGTTTTAACTTTTTATTTTTTCGGATCCCAGACACAGCGGTGCGAGGTAGTTAGCACACAGTTTGGACATGTAGAAAACATCGTTTGTTTGTTTGGAACACATCAGCAGAGAGGTAGAATTCATAGCTGTTCATAAGAGTTTAATTTAATCAAACCTCATTTTACGGATCTAAGTGGCTCCTCATCACTAGCCAATTCACCATTTTATTTAAATATCTGAATTTTCGGAATGATGATCCAAGCGGGACACAGAGGCTGTTAGTTTAATGCACCAGAATGCAAATATAAATAAAAGTCTGACTATCCTGACAGCCTAGCTGCAGCGACACCTTTCTTTCACACGGATGCCTGGATGTGTGTTGGAGCCGACTTTGCTACCCGCACACGGCGTTTCTGACCTACGGGCGCTGCTTATACAACAGAGAAAAGCAACAATACAGCGTGTTTCTCTGCTCCAAGACATCGGGGGGCCTTTCACACGGTAAGCATGTCTGTTATACCCAGCACATAAATGTCTGTATGTCTGTATGTCAGGGCTGATTATTCAAACCCTGTTTAAAATGTGACACATATGTTGTCCGAAAACAAATCCTCTAAAATTGCAAAGTTACTGATTTAAAAATATATTTTCGAATTTTTAGTTGCATGACAAACATACGATAGACTCTTGAGCGTATTTATTTATATAGCTACATTCACAATGGTACAACCATGCTAAATAAAAGATGCCCAAGCACCAAAGCACTCTAGCAAGCCTCTAAACTGTATGTTGATAAGTGCATAAAGTGTACCTCTACCTCTACAGCTGAAAACAGTTTGTATCCGCACTCTGAGGGCCTACTGAATTGTTTTTAATATTGCGCTTTTTCACGAACTGCAGATGATGAATTTCTCTTTATTGGACATAATGTCCTTAAGCTATTGTTGCTCATACTTACTGAGTTCCCTAGCTACTTCTTTACTATGTCAGTAAACTTTTCGAAAAGGAAGCTGTTGTAGATTTTAAGAAACATCCTAATTGAAGCAAAGGCAAAAAATTGGAATGATTTTTATGTGACTGTTCATATTAAAGCCAACAACAAGTGAAAATCCAAAACCGACTCCGATGCTTTGTATTAATGATCTCCCCCTCTCTCTCTCTCTCTGTGTGTGTGTGTGTGTGTGTGTGAGTGTGCGTGTGTGTGTGTGTGAGTGTGCGTGTGTGTGTGTGTGTGTGTGTGCCCTCACAGAAGGAAGGTCACAGCAGGAGCTTTTTCAAACGCGTTTCCAATCACTTTTACAAGAAGTGAAGCTCATACAATGGTATTATTGTATTATTTGCGATACTTTATAAATATGAAACTCTAAAGATTTTGAGTTCATGCAAATTGTGAAACAAGAATCTAAATATTTGTGTCACAATGATTTCTATAAAAGCATGTTGTTTATGGGCATAATGTAACAAATCTTTTGTGTGCCCTGTTAATGATCAATGGTAATTGAAGAGAAAGCTTGAACCCTGGCTCTGGACATTTTCATGACAAGTGACAGCGCAGACATCTACTAATGAGAGAACATTTTTTATCATCATAAACACTGTGATATGAAGCATCGTTAAAGTGTCACTTCAGTAATGTTGACTCATGTTTTTAATAGATGACTTTAAAACACTAAACTCTAATTTCTGTGGTTTAAGTTTACAGAATATAACATGTGGTAAGACGACGAGTTTTACTTCTCACTGTCCGTGTTATGTGTATCTATTTATCATGTATGCTACTTTGCTCAGTGGACTGTAAAATGTTTCATTGTGTTCATGAAATAAACCAGACTTTCACCGTCTGAATCTTTTACTGTTTTTTCTGCTTTTGTTCACTCCAAGTTTGACAAACCCACAGACATCCAGAGTTAACTCACTAACAATGTGGAGCAGTCTCAGTGTATTTAGCTGCTTTTTCCCTAAACACAACCAACTGAGAGAAACGCTTGTAGTCCTCACTTTGGTCATTTTGAACGTTGAAGGAGATTTGTTCCATAGACACCTTATACTAGTGTTCTATTTAAATTCAGATTCCTTTTATAGTTTGCAGTTTCTTTACTAACACATTTGTAGATAAGTTTATTGCTGAACCACACAGCTAGCAGTCTCACTCACTCTCTAGGTTTTGAAGTTTTGTGTGTGATGGTTTAGTCTATCAAACCTTACCTTTTTCTCCCCCAGCATCACAACAGTATGACTCCCAAAGTACGGATCAGTAAACAACCAATGATTCTAAAGCCAGAACAGAAAGATACAGTTGGAAGATGCATGATTGCATTTTTATGACGCATAGTAAAACTACCCCCTCTTCTTCTTCTCTGTGTTGTTGTTGTTCTCGTGTGTGTGTGTGTGTGTGTGTGTGTGTGTGTGTGTGTGTGTGTGTGCCTTAGAAGTCAAATAATACATTAGCCACACTTAAAAAAACAAAAAACATCTGAATTTCATTTAGAACTGAGATTCTAAGTTGTAAGCAGAAATCTTATGCTCAGCTACAAACATGTTTCCCCACTTTCACAATGCTGAGGTGTCAAATCCACAACCCCCAACAGATGCTTTGTTACACGCGGGTGTGAAGGGCAAGCTTTACTTACACAGCCTCACACACAGTAGATTTTTAAGTTTTTGGGGACAATGGTTTAGCCACAGATGTAACTTCTACTTTTGATAAAGATCACTCCACCTGTTTATTTCTTAAGAAATTAAGCATCTTTATTAAGCTCTCATTTATACATGTCTACACAATAATAGACACCGTGTGCTCTGTGACATTATAGTCTTCTACTTCAGCGTTCATTGGTTTGCATTTTAAACTCCCAGCCTTTCAGGTTGTTATGAACGACTTATATTTCTAACATTTTGTGATATAAAAGTGAACCATGTGTTTTTTTTTTAATTTTCTGTGTGACGGAATGACTTAAGACAAGAGTTATTTAAACAATTCTAAATGAAAGTGTGATGGCCATAGTACTTTATGTGGGCCAAATATGTTAAGGATAATGTTTATCAATGTAAAATTGCAAAGAACCTTTGGATAGATTATAACATTTTGTAAACAGTTACCTCAGATCCTGTACTGTCAGATCTGTGTATGTAAGGTAAAACTTTCCACAGTACTTCCACTTAAGTAACTAAACACATAAAGTCACCCTTACCAATAATCCACTGCTCCTTGAAAAAGTAGCACAATCAGACAACTGACTCAGCAATGATAAGTAGAGCTATCCGAGGATGAGACTCAAGCGGATGAAAATTAAAAGTTTTGGTTTTTGTGGCTCGGAAAATTAAAGAAAGTATGTTTAATAATTCAACAAGACCCACACCTTCAACACATGTACATTCAAACTCTGGAACAGGCTCAACATTGCTGCTTGTTCAATAGTTTTATCCGTTCGAAAAAGTCATTTTACGGCTTTAATGTTTCCAGCTGATAAAGAGAATGAGTGCATTTCATCAAATGGGCGTCCAAAGGCTTAAACATCCGATTTGTCTGTAAAGACAGTATCAAACTACAGAGCATTGTTTTACTAAAATTCAACATTTTCAGATGAAAATTTGGCTGCTTTTTCACTGTAACACTCCCCTCATTGCCATTTTTAGGATATTCTCGGTGATCCCATTTTTATCATATTTATGCTTTTGGGACTGAGGGTATCTAATACGTACGTCGTCACAGTGTATTGTACTACCAACTGTGAGGGCTCTGCTTTTGCTTTGAGCAGACTGTTTTATTTGTCTCGTGAGTGTGTGTTTTTCAAACGAGATCCTCCTCCTCAGTTTGATTTTGTTACCACAAACTTTGTGTAAAGTCACAACAGAGGTAAAGAGATTTAAACACCCCAGTTTAAGGAGGCAGGGGTTGGACCAGCTGCGCAAGGCAGGTGAAACAGAGAGTGTCAGGGGAGATGTGCAACAGAAGCAGAGGGAACATTTTACAAGATGATAAATGGCACATTTAGGTGATTAAGGATTTGTTGACAAGATTAAAAGACACGTCCGTCAGAGTTCAACAACATTACAGTTTGATTAAATAAAAAGTTTTAAACTACACAAGGTTCATTTCTCCTCTGATAGTAATCATATTAAACATGTCAAGAAAGAAAGAGTACAAAGAAAAATAGTAAATGTGTGTCTAATTCAACTCTTCCTGTGAACCTTATATGGTGAACCTTATATGGTGATGGCCAGAGGGCCGATGGCGCGATATGGCAGCCTCGCCTCTGTCAGCCTGCCCCAGGGCGGCTGTGGCTACAACAGTAGCTTGCCTCCACCACTGTGTGAATGTGAGAGTGAATGAATAGTGGCATTGTAAAGCAATTTGGGTGCCTTGAAAAGCGCTATATGAAATCCATTATATTATTATATCATCCCTTAATATGTTCGGTGTTACAAACTTGAAGAAGCACAGAAAAGATCATCAGACATTAATCAGTTTCAGCCTTCATTCATATTGAAAAGTTGGAAATCTTCCCTGCTAGACCGAAGTGTAGCGTTTAACACCGTTGACCATAACATTTTATTACAGCTATTATTAAATGGAGAGGCCTCTTCACACACTGAGGTTAATTATGAAGCTCCACAGGCTTCTGTGCAAAGACCAGTTCTGTTTACATTATACATGCTTAGAAGACATAGCGTACATTTTCACTGCTATGCATATGATACCCACTTTATTGGTTAAACTGTCGGGATGTCTTAGACACATAGTGAGCTTTAATTTTCTGCTTCTAAGTTCAGATAAAACTGAGGTTATTGTAATGGGTCGTAAAAATCTTAGAAACACTGTGGCTAACAAGATCCTTACTCTGGACGGCATTGAGCCGCCTGTTGTAGTCATTTGGCACATTATAAGTAAAATTGAAGCACACAATCCCGTCGCACAACATCAACATTTATTTATATACAAAAATAAAAATGCTTTTTTACAGAAAAGAATTGTAACTTCATATTTTATCAACGATTACGTGGGTACATAGGGTAAGTCCTCATCATTATCCCATAGCGGTTCCGGTAATCTCTCAGGACCTTGGAAGGGTGCCATGCCCAGTCTACCTCATCAATGTCGGGAGAGTCGCCGAAATACAAAAATCTTCCTCGTTGTCAGTGTCCATAGTCCACAGTTGCGGTGGTGAGGGGGGTGGGCTCCACTCTGACACTGGTGAACACGGTGCGTCTTCACACCAATCTTCAAATGCAGGGTTGTGGATGGCTCTTCAGAGAGTAAAGATTGCCCAGCATCCCTGATAGTACAAGTACCAAGTATGTACCAGGTTCAGCCACTTTGATGGTTGATTGAGCAGAAGGCTGGAAGATGCCATTTTCATGGAGAATTTCAAGCCCAACAGATGAGAATTACCGCTCTTTTCCAAAGTTGCATCTGCTAGAGAGACACAGTGGCCAACTCTACGGTTTATGAAAATTGTTGCCACTCCTACCCGCACCCTTTAAGATCAACCCCTTCCAGATCACGCCCCCTCCTGTATTTTAAAAAGAACACCGCCGTCCCATTCCTTCAAACCTTTTTTAGCTCAAAAACCAGAAGTATGGCCTCTACAGCCCTGCGCCACACTGAGGAGGAGGAAAGTTCTGCGGCCGAGGGCACAATAGTACCCGACACGCCCGGTTACTATCGCCCCTTGGAGAAGCAGCAGCAGCAAGCCGATGAGCTTGACGGTTGGGCATCTTCTTTTTCATCGATACCGTGAAAACCGCAGTGTATCATCTAGTCAACCTAGTATCAACAGGTACCTCACTGACGAATGCAACGGCTGTAAGTCCGATCAACCCCGCCAGAGACAACACGAGTGTGTGCAAGTCTTGGAGGATGACTTTTACGCTGAAAATTATCACAGCATCAGAAAAAGGCTCCTCACCCCACGTTTCATTCCATCTATTCAACGGCTTCTGTTTGCTCGCAACATCAAAATGGACGACGTCAAAGTCCGCATGGTGGCGGAAACTCTCTTGCACGAACTGAAATCGGAAAGGAAAGTCTTTGACGCCATAGCCGAGGCATACACCAATCTGGTGGGGTTGGACATGGTGAAATCAGACAGCTACGTTGGTCGAAGAGTGTTACAAAGGAGCCTGCTAATTTTCTCTGAAAGACTGATTTTCTTTCTTAAAACGTATAACCTGCATTTTACCAAACAATGTATCCTACATTTAGTGCATTTTTAAAACATGTACCCACGTAATCGTTGATAAAATATGAAGTTACAATCTTTTCTGTAAAAAAAGCATTTTTATTTTGTATATAAATAAATGTTGATGTTGTGCGACGGGATTGTGTGCTTCAATTTACTTATAATGTGCCAAATGACTACAACAGGCGGCTCAATGCCGTCCAGAGTAAGGATCTTGTTAGCCACAGTGTTTCTAAGATTTTTACGACCCATTACAATAACCTCAGTTTTATCTGAACTTAGAAGCAGAAAATTAAAGCTCACTATTGTCTAAGACATCCCGACAGTTTAACCAATAAAAGTGGGTATCATATGCATAGCAGTGAAAATGTACGCTATGTCTTCTAAAGCATGATAATGTAAACAGAACTGGTCTTTGCACAGAAGCCTGTGGAGCTACATAATTAACCTCAGTGTGTGAAGAGGCCTCTCCATTAATAATAGCTGTAATAAAATGTTATGGTCAACGGTGTTAAACGCTACACTTCGGTCTAGCAGGGAAGATTTCCAACTTTCAATATGAATGAAGGCTGAAAACTGATTAATGTCTGATGATCTTTTCTGTGCTTCTTCAAGTTTGTAACACCGAACATATTAAGGGATGATATATAATAATAATGGATTCATATAGCGCTTTTCAAGGCACCCAAATTGCTTTACAATGCCACTATTCATTCACTCTCACATTCACACAGTGGTGGAGGCAAGCTACTGTTTAGCCACAGCGCCCTGGGGCAGGCTGACAGAGGCGAGGCTGCCATATCGCACCATCGGCCCCTCTGGCCAACACCATATAAGGTTCACCATATAAGGTTCACAGGAGAGTTGAATTAGACACACATTTACTATTTTTCTTTGTACTCTTTCTTTCTTGACATGTTTAATATGATTACTATCAGAGGAGAAATGAACCTTGTGTAGTTTAAAACTTTTTATTTAATCAAACTGTAATGTTGTTGAACTCTGACGGCCGTGTCTTTTAATCTTGTCAACAAATCCTTAATCACCTAAATGTGCCATTTATCATCTTGTAAAATGTTCCCTCTGCTTCTGTTGCACATCCCCTGACACTCTCTGTTTCACCTGCCTTGCGCAGCTGGTCCAACCCCTGCATGCCTCCTTAAACTGGGGTGTTTAAATCTTTACCTCTGTTGTGAACTTTACACAAAGTTTGTGGTAACAAATCAAACTGAGGAGGAGGATCTCGTTTGAAAAACACACTCACGAGACAAAATAAAAACAGTCTGCTCAAAGCAAAAGCAGAGCCTCACAGTTGTAGTACAATACACTGTGACGACGTACGTATTAGATACCCTCAGTCCCAAAAGCATAAATATGATAAAAATGGATCACCGAGAATATCCTAAAAATGGCAATGAGGGAGTGTTACAGTGAAAAAAGCAGCCAAATTTCATCTGAAAATGTTGAATTTTAGTAAAAACAATGCTCTGTAGTTTGATACTGTCTTTACAGACAAAGCGGATGTTTAAAGCCTTTGGACGCCCATTTGATGAAATGCACTCATTCTCTTATCAGCTGGAACATTAAAGCCGTAAAATGACTTTTTT
>NW_020328483.1:0-27500 GCF_001858045.2 Oreochromis niloticus
TCATCATTTATTACAATTCTCAAAACTTTTTACCAGCTTTTCTAATATGGACCTCACATTCTTCTTAACACTCCATGGCACAAATACTCTTCCCTTTAGGCTCTGTGAATGTGTGTGTGTATCAATATTTCTCCCATTTTAAAGTATTACTCCTCCATAATTGGATTTCTCTTAAATCAAGTACTTTTACTACATCTTAGTACTTCTGCTCAATCATAGTATTTCATAGTATTTTTGCAATCATGGTTTTTGTGCCAAGTCATCAGAATCATGTTTATTGGCCAAGTATATGTGCATACAAATACAAGGAATTTGGTTCCGGTAGATGGTGGCTCTCGAGCACAGCAATGTAAATCTCACACACACACACACACACACGCACACACACACACACGTCATATATACATTACACATGCATACACATACATACACAAAGCTGTGTAAACCAACTATAAATAACTAATCTAAACGTATATACATAAAATACAGAAATGAAATGAGGTGGAATGAATACTACAGAATGTACATAAGGTGCAGTTGCAGTCTGGCAGTGGGCAGTGTGACAGTTCAACTGTTTAGAAGGGAGATGGCGAGGGGAAAGAAACTGTTCCTGTGTCGGGTGGTCCTGGTCTGCAGGCTTCTGTACCGTCTGCCAGAGGGCAGCAGATCAAAAGTCTGTGTCCAGGGTGAGGGGTCTGTGATGATTTTCCCTGCCCTTTCCTGGTTTTGAGAGGTACAGATCCTGGATGGAGGGCAGGGGGGCGCCGATGATCCTTTCTGCTGCCCGTACAGTCCGCTGCAGTCTGCACCTGTCCTGTTTAGTGGCTGCACCATACCAGACTGTGATGGAGGAGCACAGGACAGACTCAATGACTGCAGTGTAGAACTGGATCAGCAGCTCCTGTGGAAGACTGTACTTCCCCAGTTGTCTCAGGAAGTACATCCTCTGCTGGGTCTTTTTGAGGATGGAGGTGATGTTGGTCTCCCACTTCAGGTCCTGGGAGATGGTGGTACCCAGCAACTTGAAGATCTCCACAGTCGACACAGGGCTGTCTGATATGATGAGGGGGGGCAGAGTTGAGGGATGTCTCCTGAAGTCCACTGTCATTCTACAGTTTTAAGAGTGTTCAGCTCCAGATTGTGCTGACTGCACAGAGTACCAGCCGCTCAACTCATCATAACATTTGTGTTATGTTATAGTATTACTATTAAGTGGAGGAATTTCTGTCATGTTACAGTATATGTGCTGATTACAGTATTTCTGCCAAATATAGTATTTCTGATTAATTATAGTTTTTCTACCAAATCATATTACAGTATTTTTGCTTTTTATACCATTTTTATAGGATTTTTATATTGCTTAATATAGTATTTCTGCTTTTTATAGGATTTGTGCTTAATATAGTATTTCTGCTTTTTATAGGTTTTGTGCTTAATACAGTATTTCTGCTAATGTAGTATTATGCTTAATCACACTATTACTATATATTTCTGCCAGCTTCCCAGCCAGCCAATCATATCTGAGGTCTGCCGTTTCTTCTCTCGTCATATCTCAGCGACGGATGTACAAAGAGTAATGAAATCGCAGTCAAAGTACACCAAAGTCCGCTGATTCACCCAGTACAAGAATTATGCTTCTAGTCCACCTAGTTTTGGAGTTACACGACGTTTTGTAACTCCAAAAAACGGCGCTCTTTGCCTCTCACCGCGATCTAATTCTGACTGCTCGTCACCCCGTTTCCCAAGAGCTCACTGTCTTTCCCAGTGGGGCAGCTGGTAAGGAAATTATAGCCATTTGTTTGAGAGGAGTCCTCACTATGAAAAATAGACTGCACAAATCCTGTCTCTGTGCTGCGTGTGTAAAACAGGTGCACCTGTTTTGGCGGGAAAAAGTACATAGCCTTTCTGATTGGTGGATTCAAATTAAGCAGCTCCAGGCTTTTTGACCCACCTAGAAACATACAGGAAACACTGTATGTACAGCCCCTGTTTGTTCACTTGCTTCTGCTGCTGCTGCGTGTGTGTGTGTGTGTGTGTGTGTGTGTGTGTGTGTGTGTGTGTGTGTGTGTGTCTGTATGACAGAGAGAGAGAGATAGAGAGCCTTTTTATGGGTGTATCTTATTGTGTGATTTAAAATCAATATATTTACACTGGTTGATTGAATTGGATCCTGTGTGTGTCTCTGTGCATGTTTGTTTCCATATATGAGGGCGATTGTGGCTCAAAAGTTGGGAGTTCGCCTTGTAATCGGAAGGTTACCGGTTCGAGGCCCGGCTCGGACAGTCTCGGTCGTTGTGTCTTTGGACAAGACACTTCACTCGTTGTCTACTGGTGGTGGTCAGAGGGCCCGGTGGCGCCAATGTCCAGCAGCTTCGCCTCTGTCAGTGCGGCCCAGGGTGGCTGTGGCTACAACGTAGCTTGCCATCACCAGTGTGTGAATGGGTGAATGACTGGATATGTAAAGAGCTTTGGGGTCCTTAGGGACCATAAAAGCGCTATATAAATACAGGCCATTTACCATGTCCATATTTGTAGTTGTGCAAGTTATTACTATTATGCTAATTTACAGTATTTCTGCTACTTTCGGTGTTTGTGCTAAATACAGTATTTCTGCTAAATCTTAGTATTATTGCTTAATCATATTATTTGAGCAAAATCATAGTATTTGAGCATATTCTTTCTATTTGTGCCATAGCATAATATATTTGCTGAATTACAGCATTTCTGCTATGTTGTAGTATTTGTCCTAAATCACAGTATTTGTGCAATGTTTAGGTATTTTTGTTTAAATAAAGTATCTATGTAATCTTGTACCATGTTTGCTAAAATCCTGTATTTCTGAAAAGTTATCTTGTTTCTGCTAAGTTACAATATTTATTCTAATTTCTGCTGCTAAGTTCTGCTATGTTATTGTATTTCTGCCAAGTATTATGTTTTCTTTACGTTATTGCAGTTCTGCTAAGTAATTACATTTTTGCTAAGTTCTTATGCTTCTGCAAAGTTATTACAATTTTTTGCAAAGGTTTTACAACTTCTGCAACTTTTCAGCTTTTTCAGCTAGTTTCAGCTGACAGCTTCAGCGTTCCAGCATCCACACTGCATTTTCGCAGGAAATGCAAATTTTTCTAGTTATTATTATTCTTCAAGTGGCTTCCGTACGTTTTTCGTCCGTTAACTACTTCCACAATTTTCAGCCGAGTTTCACCGTTCAAATTTTAAACTATTCTGCTATTTTTGCTAATTCCTGCTATGACTTTTGCTATTTTCTGCTCTTATACTTTTTAAAATATTAAGCTTTTTTCCTTTAATTTGTCCCATTGAAATGAATGGGAAACTTCCGCAATTCTGCTAAAACTTACTCTTTTTTGAAACTTAACTACTTTCTCATACTTTCGCCTAGAACAACCATTCAAATTTTAAAATGTTCACAAATTATTGGGCTATTCATGAATGATTCAGCTTTTTCATATCTGTTACCGTTTTCATCTTATCCCTCTTTAAGTTTTGAGTTTCATCTTTGTGATTTTTCACAAATACATGCGTTGTTATGGTTGCTATGCAGTTGGTTCTAAGTGAGCCACTGTACCTTTGGCAATTTTCTCTTCATGTCCGAACAACTTCTTGCTACTCGCTCAATTTTCACTCAACCCACACAAATTATACATCAAAACGTAGGTATTTTTGCTGGCTTTCAGAAAATGTCACTATCATTGTTGTGAGATTTATAGAATTTTGGCAAATCTCCTCAGACCAACACAAAGTCAGAAAACTCTCCATAGAAAATCAATGGAGAGTTTGTTCAAAATCATCGCTTGATTTCTCTAACGAGAGGCATATTCGAATCGTCATATCTCCTTAACGAAGCGAAGTTAAAACATGAGGCTTGTCCCCGTATATCTTCAGACACTCCTGACGCTCACAATTCAAGAATTTTTTTCTCACCTATTACCGTTCTGAAATGAGTTAGACTTGTTTGAGGGTAGGAAATTTGTCCTTCGCTCAGATTTCTTCAGCTTTCAACTCTGGAAATGAACCACTTTTTTCTCTCGTCATATCTTTTTGATAGATTTCCACAGAGACCTGAAAATTTCCATGACTGTTCACCAAAGCCTGCTGTCTCTTACGGTGAAAGAATTATATCGATACTCCAAATAGATTTAGAGTTAGAAAGCGTTGTTTGAGGGCAGGTCAAGGCAGTTTTTGCTTCGCCTCTACTCAGTTATGGTGAATTAGAGTCAAATATCTTAATAATTCATATTTTAATGATAAAGTGTCAACACTTTAAGATTCCCCATCTCTTCTGAACAAAACGGTGTAAGAATGGCCGTTCTAGCCCCTACGGTTAGGAAATTATGGCCATTTGTTTGAGAGGAATCCTCACTATGAGAAATACACTGCAGAAATCCTGTCTCTGTGCTCTGTGTGTGTAAAAACGGCTGCACCTGTTTTGGCGGGAAAAAGTACACAGCCTCTCTGATTGGTGGATTCAAATTTAGCAGCTCCCAGGCTGCTTGACTGACCTAGAAACTTGCTTGTCTCTCCCTGTGTGTGTGTGTGTTGTGTGTGTGTGTGTGTGTGTGACAGAGAGAGAGAGAAAGGGAGGGCGAGAGAGAGTTTTTATGGGAGCATCTTATTATATGATTTAAATTCAATATATTTAGACTGGTTGACTGAATTTGATCCTGTGTGTGTCTCTCTGTGCATGTGTGTTTCCATATGTGTCCATATTTGTGATTGTGTCACTGTTATACTTTTTTCTTGCTGATTTTTTTCATTTAACAATTACATTTGAGGGACCCTTAGCATGTTCAGGATTCTTTCAGCTGTCCATTTTGCTTTTCCAATTTTTCTATTTAAGTTATTACTATTGTGTTGAGTCATAGCATTTCTGCTGCTTTTCAGTATTTGTGCTAAATACAGCATTTCTGCAAAATCATACTATGTCTGCTATTTTATCAGATTTGTGCTAAATACAGCATTTCTGCTAAATCATACTCTTTCTGCTATTTCATAAGATTTGTGCTAAATATAGTGTTTCTGCTATTTCTGCCAAATTTAGTATTTTTGATTAATTAGGGTTTTTCTACCAAATCATAGTACAGTTTTACTGCTTTTTATAGGATTTTTAGAGGATATTTATATTGTTTAATATAGTATTTCTGCTTTTTATAGGATTTGTGCTTAATATAGTTTTTCTAAAAAATGTAGTATTTATGCTTAATCATACTATTTCTATATATTTCTGCCAGGTCCCCAGGCAGCTAATCCTCTGTGAGGACTGATACATACAAATACATATCAGGGCCTGCACGGCTTCCCAGCCAGCCAATCATATCTGGGGTCTGCCCTTTCTTCTCTCGTCATATCTCAGCGACAGATGTACAAAGAGCAATGCAAATCACAGTCAAAGTACACGAACGTACGCTGATTCACCCAGTACAAGAATTATGCTTCTAGTCCACCTAGTTTTGGAGTTACACGACGTTTTGTAACTGCAAAAAACGGCGTTTTTCGCCTCTCACCGCAATCTGATTCTGACTGCTCATCACCCTGTTTTCCAGGCGCGCGCTCTCTTTCCCAGTGGCGCAGTTGGTAATGACACAGGTCTGCAACCCAAAGGTCGTGGGTTCAATTACACCTTGGGCAACATGTGTTTTTTCCCTACAAATTAATACACTATCACAGACCACTAATTCATATTCATCATTTATTACAATTCTGCAACCTTTTATGATTTTAGCAGCTTCTGTAATATGGACCTCAGATTCTTGTTAACACTCCATGGCACAAATACTGTTCCCTTTAGGCTCTGTGTGTGTGTGTGTGTGTGTGTGTGTGTGTGTGTGTGTGTGTGTGAGAGAGAGAGAGAGAGAGAGAGAGAGAGCGAGAGAGAGCCTTTTGATGGGAGCATCTTATTATATCACTTAAATTCAATATATTTAGACTGGTTGACTGAATTTGGTCCTGTGTGTGTCTCTCTGTGCATGTGTGTTTCCATATGTGCCCATATTTGTGATTGTGTGACTGTTATACTTTTTTTGCTGATTTTTTTTTTTTTTTCAATTAACAATTAGATTTGAGGGACCCTTAGCATGTTCAGGATTTTTCCAGCTGTCCATTTTGCTTTTCCAATTTTTCTATAAGTTATTACTGTTGTGCTAAGTCATAGCATTTCTGCTGCTTTTCAGTATTTGTGCTAAATACAGGATTTCTGCTAAATCATATTATTTCTGCTATTTCATAAGATTTGTACTAAATATAGTGTTTCTGCCAAATATAGTATTTCTGCTTAATTATAGTATTTCTGCCATTTTATAGTATTTGTGCTAAAACATAGTATTTCTACTAAATGTAGTATTTATGCTTAATCATACTATTTGTATATATTTCTGCCAGGTCCCCAGGCAGCTAATCCTCTGTGAGGACTGATACATATAAAATTTACATTTCAGGGCCTGCACGGCTTCCCAGCCAGCCAATCATATCTGAGGTCTGCCCTTTCTTCTCTCGTCATATCTCAGCGACAGATGTACAAAGAGCAATGCAAATCACAGTCAAAGTACACGAAAGTACGCTGATTCACCCAGTAGAAGAATTATGCTTCTAGTCCACCTAGTTTTTGAGTTACACGACGTTTTGTAACTCCAAAAAACAGCGTTTTTCCCCTCTCACCGCAATCTAATTCTGACTGCTCATCACCCTGTTTTCCAGGCGCTCGCTCTCTTTCCCAGTGGCGCAGTTGGTAATGACACAGGTCTGCAACCCAAAGGTCGTGGGTTCAATTACACCTTGGGCAACATGTTTTTTTTCCCTTCAAATTAATACACTATCACAGACCACTAATTCATATTCATCATTTATTACAATTCTGCAAACTTTTATGATTTTACCAGCTTTTCTAATATGGACCTCAGATTCTTGTTAACACTCCATGGCACAAATACTGTTCCCTTTAGGCTCTGTGTATGTGTGTGTGTGTATCAATATTTCTCCCATTTTAAAGTATTACTCCTCCATAATTGTATTTCTGTTAAATCAAAGTACTTTTACTACATCTTAGTACTTCTGCTCAATCATAGTATTTCTGCTAAATCATAGTATTTCTACTATATTATATTTTTCTTTCTAAATATAGCATTTCTGCTATATAATTGTATTACTGCTATGTTATAATATTTGTGCTAAACCAGAGTATTTCTGCTGAAACATAGTATTTCTGCCAAATGATAGTATTTCTGTGAAATTACAGTATTTGTGCTAAAACATAGTATTTTTTAAAAAAAATTCAATATTAATAGTAAATTACAGTGTCTCTGGTAAATCGCAGCATTTCTGCTATGTTGTACTGTTTTTCTAAATCATTGTATTTCTGTAATGTTTAAGAATGTTTCGCTAAATATATTCTTTCTGTTATCTTATACTATTACTCCTAAATTCTTGTATTTTTGAGAAGTTATCGTGTTTCTGCTAAGTTACAATATTTCTGCTAAGTTCTGCTATGCTATTGTATTTCTGCCAAGTATTATGTTTCCTCTAAGATATTGCAGTTCTGCTAAGTTACTACATTTTAGCAAGGTTCCTTTGCTTCTGCAAAGTTTTTACAATTTCTGCAACTTTTCAGCTTTTTCAGCTAGTTTCAGCTGACAGCTTCAGCGTTCCAGCATCCACACTGCATTTTCGCAGGAAATGCAAATTTTTCTAGTTCTAGTTGCGTTCCGTACACTTTTTGGCACTTAACTACTTCCACAATTTTCAGCCGATTTTCACCGTTCAAATTTTAAACTATTCTGCTATTTCTGCTAATGTACGCTATATCTTTTGATATTTTTAACTGTTATACTTTTTAAAATATTACACTTTTTTCCTTTAATTTGTCCCATTGAAATGAATGGGAAACTTCCACAATTCTGCTAAAACTTGCTTGTTTTTGAAACTTAACTACTTTTTCCTACTTTCACGTAGAACAACCATTCAAACTTTAAAATGTTCTCAAATTATTGGGCTATTCAGGAATAAATCAGCTTTTTCAAATCTTTTACCGTTTTACTTTTATGCCTCTTAAAGTTTTGAGTTGCAAAATTGTGATTTTTCACAAAATACATGCGTTGTTATGGTTGCTATGCACTTGGCTTCCAGTGTGCCACTGAAGGTTTTGCAGTCTTCTCTTCATGTCCGAACAACTTCTTGCTACTTGCTCAATTTTCACTCAACTTCCACAAATTATACATCAAAACGTAGGTATTTTTGCTGGCTTTCCGAAAATGTCACTATCATGGTTGTGAGATTTATAGAATTTTGGCAAATCTCCTCAGACCAACACAAAGTCTCAAAACTCTCCATAGAAAGTCAATGGAGAGCTTGTTCAAAATCACCGCTTGATTTCTGTAATGAGAGGCATATTCGAATCGTCATATCTCCTTAACGAAGCGAAGTTAAAACATGAGGCTTGTCCCAGTATATCTTCAGACACTCCTGACACTCACAATTCAAGAATTTTTTTCTCACCTATTACCGTTCTCAGATGAGTTACACTTGTTTGAGGGTAGGAAATTCATCCCTTGCTCAGATTTCTTCAGATTTCAAACTCTGGAAATGAGGCACTTTTTTCTCTCGTCATATCTTTTTGATGGATTTCCACACAGACCTGAAAATTTCCATTACTGTTCACCAAAGCCTGCTGTCCCTTACGGTGAAAGAATGATATCGATACTCCAAATACATTTAGAGTTAGAAAGCGTTGTTTGAGGGCAAGTCAAGGCAGTTTTCGCTTGCCTCTACTCAGTTATGGTGCATTAGAAGTCAAATATCTTCAATAATTCATATTTTAATGATAAATTATCAACACTTTAAGATTCCCCCATCTCTTCTGAACAAAACGGTGTAAGAATGACTGTTCTAGCCCCTACGGTTAGGAAATTATGGCCATTTGTTTGAGAGGAATCCTCACTATGAGAAATTCACTGCAGAAATCCTGTCTCTGTGCTCTGTCTGTGTAAAAACGGCTGCACCTGTTTTGGCGGGAAAAAGTACACAGCCTCTCTGATTGGTGGATTCAAATTTAGCAGCTCCCAGGCTGCTTGACTGACCTAGAAAGTTGCTCTTCTCTCCCTGTGTGTGTGTGTGTGTGTGTGTGTGTGTGTGTGTGTGTGTGTGTGTGTGTGTGTGTGACAGAGAGAGAGAAAGAGAGGGCGAGACAGAGTTTTTATGGGAGCATCTTATTGTATGATTTAAATTCAATATATTTAGACTGGTTGACTGAATTTGATCCTGTGTGTCTCTCTGTGCATGTGTGTTTCCATATGTTTCCATATTTGTGATTGTGTGACTGTTACACTTTTTTTGCTGAGTTTTTTTTTCATTTAACAAGTACATTTGAAGGACCCTTAGCATGTTCAGCATTTTTTCAGCTGTCCATTTTGCTTTTCCAATTTTTCTGTTTTAGTTATTACTATTGTGCTGAATCATACTATTTCTGCTATTTTATAAGATTTGTGCTAAATATAGTATTTCTGCCCAATATAGTATTTCTGATTAATTATAGTTTTTCTACCAAATCATGTTACAGTATTTTTGCTTTTTATACCATTTTTATTGGATATTTATGTTGCTTAATATAGTATTTCTGCTTTTTATAGGATTTGTGCTTAATATAGTATTTCTGCTTATTATAGGATTTGTGCTTAATACAGTATTTCTGCTAAATGTAGTATTTATGCTTAATCACACTATTACTATATATTTCTGCCAGCTTCCCAGCCAGCCAATCATATCTGAGGTCTGCCGTTTCTTCTCTCGTCATATCTCAGCGACGGATGTACAAAGAGCAATGAAAATCGCAGTCAAAGTACACCAAAGTCCGCTGATTCACCCAGTACAAGAATTATGCTTCTAGTCCACCTAGTTTTTGAGTTACACGACGTTTTGTAACTCCAAAAAACGGCGCTCTTTGCCTCTCACCGCCATCTAATTCTGACTGCTCATCACCCTGTTTCCCAAGAGCTCGCTGTCTTTCCCAGTGGCGCAGCTGGTAATAACACAGGTCTGCAACCCAAAGGTCGTGGGTTCAACTCCACCTTGGACAATATGTTTTTTGCCCTACAAATTAATACACTATCACAGACCACTAATTCATATTCATCATTTATTACAATTATGAAAACTTTTTACCAGCTTTTCTAATATGGACCTCACATTCTTCTTAACACTCCATGGCACAAATACTCTTCCCTTTAGGCTCTGTGAATGTGTGTGTGTATCAATATTTCTCCCATTTTAAAGTATTACTCCTCCATAATTGCATTTCTCTTAAATCAAAGTACTTTTACTACATCTTAGTACTTCTGCTCAATCATAGTATTTTTGCCAAATCATGGTTTTTGTGCCAAATCATCGGAATTGTGTTTATTGGCCAAGTATATGTGCAGACAAATACAAGGAATTTGGTTCCGGTAGATGGTGGCTCTCGAGCACAGCAATGTAAATCTCACACACACACACACACACACACACACACACGCACCCACACACACACGTATCTATATATACATTGCACATGCATACACATACATACACAAAGATGTGTAAACCAACTATAAACTAGAAAAATTTGCATTTCCTGCGAAAATGCTGTGTGGATGCCTTGACGCTGAAGCTGTCTGCTGAAAAGCTGAAAAAGATGAAAAGTTGCAAAACGTTGTTGTGGAGAGACGGACAATTCTGCTGAAATGAGCAGAAGCTGCTGAGAATTGTGCTGATAACAGGTGAAAAGGCTGAAAGTTTTGCAGAAAAGAGGTGGATCAGCAGAATTTCTGCAGAAAAGAGGCAAAGAAGCAGAAACTTGCGCTGAAAAGAGATGAATCAGCAGAGTTTCTGCTGAAAAGTTTTTTTTTTTCTGAAAACAGCCAAAAAAGCTGGAATTTGTGCTGAAAAGGGGTGAAAAAAATGAAAATTTTGCTGAAAAGGGGTGAAGAAGCTAAAGTATACCAAATCAAAGTATTTGTGCCAAAACATAGTGTTTCTGCCATATTGTGGTACTACTACATTACAACATGAATACGGATTAAAGATGAAAGTAACTGGCAACAAATTCCTCCACTACAAACCAGTCTGATACCACTTCTTTGCAGTATTCACGTTTACTAAGGCTCTACCCAAAAGGCGCCACAAGAGGGCACTCCAACACAACAGATGACCTATGTACACTGATGCACTTAGTAACAGTCAGCCTCCTTGAATTGGCAGAAATACTGTGATTTAGTAGTAATACTATAACATAACAGATAGACTGTGATGTTGCAGACATACTATGTTTTTGCACTACTCATTTGTAGTGAAAAAAAATAGCAATATAAATTACAGGTCTGTGATAGTGTATAAATTTGTAGTGAAAAAAAAATGTTGACCAAGGTGGGATTGAACCCACGACCTTTAAGCTGCAGAGCCGTGTCATTACTGATTGCGCCACCTGGCAAGAGGGCAGGCGGCTGAAAAACAAAGAGATCAGCAATCAGAAATAGATCGCGGTGAGAGGTGAAAAGCGCCGTTTTTTGGAGTTACAAAACGTCGTGTAACTCAAAAACTAGGAGGGCTATCAGCATCAGCAGTTGCTGAAAAGAAGTGAAAAAGCAGAATTATCTGCTAAAAAAAGAGGTGTAGACGCGCTTGATGGAGATGTCTTTATGTGTAAGGGCACACTGAAGATTGTCAAGAAAGCAGAGTGCATGCAAGTGGGGATGATGTGTAGCAACTGTCATAGGTATGACTCGAACCTCTGCCACCGGGTCTCACAGCAGCTTCTCAACCCTCTGAGCCAAATGAGGTCTGGTCAGAAAGGGGGCGGGTGCCTAAAACACAGAGACTTGAGCAGTCAGAATTAGATCGCGGTGAGAGGCGTAAAACGCCGATTTTTCGGAGTTACAAAACGTCGTGTAACTGAAAAACTAGGTGGGATAGAAGCACAATTCTTGTACTGGGTAAATCAGCAGACTTTGCTGAACTTTGACTGCGATTTTCATAGCTTTTTGTACCTCCGTCGCGGAGATATGACAAGAGAAGAAACGGCTTCATTTTAAGAGTTGGAAAACAAACGTAATTTATGGCTCAACAGTAAGATGACAGTAAAAACTGCTCCAACCGTGACTGGCAGCACTGTCTGAAGATGAATTGGAACAAGCTTCTCATCTTAACTTTGCTTTATTAAAATTATTATGGCACATACAAGTCTTGCAAATAAGCACACAGGGAAAGCTTGAGCTTGTAATTCCACCCCAAGCTGGTAGGAGAAGCTTTTTATTAAACACTTGCTTGTTCTACAATGTGCTTCAAGGGTCAATAACAGCATAACAGAACTCACTTATGGTACTCCATTCTTCCTTCCTATAAAACAATAACTGTCAGTGACTTTGTACCATAGTATAAACACAACATTCAAGACAACAGTTAAAAGTAACGTCACCATAAACAATGAAACAAGAACATCTAAACAGCAGCACATGTCCCAAGGCATGATGGGAGAGGACTAGCTGTTCCCCCAACACGCCACATTATTTATGATTTATGATTTGGCAGAAACACTGGGACTTGGTATGATTTACTTGAAATACTTTGATTTAGCAGAAAAACTATAATCTAGCAGAAAGCACCTCAGCATAGCAGAAATTCTATGAGCAGAATTACTAGGATTTAGCACAAACGCTATGATTTGTCTCAAAAACCTTTATTTTGCAGTTATATTGTGATTTGGCAGAAATACTGTGCTTTGGAGCAAATACCAAAATTTGGCAGAAATACTATGAGCAGTAATAATATAACGTAGCAGAAATACAAATATTTTGTGGAAATACTATGATACTATGAAAAGCTAAAAACGATGAAAAGTTGTATGGTGGTGAAAAAAAAAATGCTCCACTGAGCAAGATTTGAACCTGGCCCTCCTGGTCTCAAGGTGGCTATTCATTTCCCTGAGCCAAAGTCATTCTTACAAAGAAAAGGTGGAGAGACGGACAATTCTGTTGAAATGAGCAGAAGCTGCTGAGAATTGTGCTGATAAGAGGTCAAAAGGCTGAAAGTTTTGCAGAAAAGAGGTGAATCAGCAGAATTTCTGCAGAAAAGAGGCAAAGAAGCAGAAACTTGCGCTGAAAAGAGATGAATCAGCAGAGTTTCTGCTGAAAAGAGTTTTTTTTTCTGAAAAAAGCCAAAAAAGCTGGAATTTGCGCTGAAAAGGGGTGAAAAAAATGAAAATTTTGCTGAAAAGGGGTGAAGAAGCTAAAGTATACCAAATCAAAGTATTTGTGCCAGAACATAGTGTTTCTGCCATATTGTGGTACTACTACATTACAACATGAATACGGATTAAAGATGAAAGTAACTGGCAACAAATTCCTCCACTACAAACCAGTCTGATACCACTTCTTTGCAGTGTTCACGTTTACTAAGGCACTACCCAAAAGGCGCCACAAGAGGGCACTCCAACACAAGAGATGACCTATGTACACTGATGCACTTAGTAACAGTCAGCCTCCTACTTAGCCATTACGTAATACAGTGATATTACAGTGTACAAATTCATATAAATTTGCAGGGGGAAAAAAACAAAGCAGGAACAAGCCCAAAACAATAAAATAACTGGGCTGCCATAGCTATTGCTAACTAGCACATACGCTAAAGGTAACTAAAACCAATACCAACCAATGTTTTTGCAGAAACACTGTAATTTCACTCAAATACTATGAAATAGCAGTAATACTATGATTTGGCAGAAATACTATGTTTCAGTACAAATACTATGACAAAGCAGAAATACTATGACTTAGAAGTAATACTATAACAAAAGGGATTCCTCAAAATACTATGAAATTGCAGTAATTCTATGATTTGGCAGAAATACTGTACTTCGTACAAACACAATGCTTTGGTACAAATACTATATTTTGATTTGAATACTATGATTTGGCACGAGTAGTATGATTTAGTACAAATACTACGAATTGGCAGAAATACTGTGACTTAGTAGTAATACTATAACATAACAGATATACTATGATTTTGCAGACAGTCTATGTTTTTGCACAACTAGCACAATATGGCAGAAATACTATGATTTGGCACAAGTACTATGATTTAGTACAAATACTCTTATTGGCACAAATACTATGTTTCAGTACAAATACTACGATTTGGCAATAATACTGGGTTTTAGCACAACTACTGAGATTTGGGTGAAATACTATGATTTAGAAGAAATACTATGACTTCGTACAAATACAATGTTTTGGTTCAAATAATATGATCTGCAAAAAATACTATGATTTGGCACAAGTACCATGATTTAGTACAAATACTACAGTTTCACTCAAATACTATGGAATTGCAGTAATACTATGATTTGGAATACTATGATTTGGTAGAAATACTATGCCTTAGTAGTAATACTATAACATAACAGATATACTGTGATTTAGCAGACATAGTATTTTTTGCACAAATACTACAATTTGGCAAGAAATACTATGTTTGGGCACAAATACTATGATTTGCTATAAATACTATGATTTGGCACATATACTATAATCAGCAGATATACTATAACATAACAGAAATTCTACGACTTAGTAGTAATACTATAACATAACAGAAATTTTAATTGGGCACAAATAACATGATTTGGCAAAAAAATACCATGATTTGGCACAAATACAATGATATGGCAGAAATACTATGATTGGGTACAAATACTATGATTTGGCACAAGTACTATGACTTAGTACAAATACTATGATTTGGCACAAATACTATGATGTAGCAGAAATACTATGTTTTAACATAAATAATATCTTTTGACAGAAATTTCTGCTAAAAGGTACTATTTCTGCTTTTTAGCAGAAATACTGTAATTTTGCACAAATACTATGATTTGGGATAAATACTATGATTTGGCAGATGTACTATATTCAGCACATATACTATAACATAACAGAAATACCTCCACCTACTAGTAATACTATAACATATCAGAAATGTCATGATTTGACACAAAAACCATGATTTGGCACAAATACCATGATTTGGCAAAAATACTATGATTACCCAGAATTACTATGATTGAGCAGAAGTACTAAGATGTAGTAGAAGTACTTTGATTTAGCAGAAATACTATTATGGAGGAGTAATACTTTAACATGGGAGAAATATTGATACACACACACATACACAGAGCCTAAAGGGAACAGTGGCTGTTAAGAGTCTGGGCTTGGTATATCTAGGTCAGTTAAATTGGCTGCACCTGCTGTAATCAGCCCTTACACACACAGACACAGAGAGAAGTATGAGTCTTCTTCAGTGTATTTCTCACATTCAGGACTCCCCTCGAACAAATGGCCATAATTTCCTAACCGTAGGGGCTAGAATGCTCATTCTGACAGCGATTTGTTCAGAAGAGATGGGGGAATCTGCAGGTCTTCATAATTCAGAGATAAAATATAAATTATTGAAGATATATGACTTGTAATACACTGTAACTGAGTAGAGGCAAAGCAAAACTGCCTTGACTTGCCCTCAAACAACGTTTTGTACCTCTAAATCTATATGGAGCATCAAAATCATTCTTTCACCGTAAGAAACAGCAGGCTTTGGTGAACAGTCATGGAAATTTTCAGGTCTCTGTGGAAATCCATCAAAAAGATATGATGAGAGAAAAAAGTGCCTCATTTCCAGAGTTTGAAATCTGAAGAGATCTGAGTGAATGACGAATTTCCTACCCTCAAACAAGTGTAACTCATCTCAGAACGGTAATAGGTGAGAAAAAACGTCTTGAATTGTGAGCATCAGGAGTGTCTGAAGATATATTTGCACAAGCCTCATGTCTCAACTTTTTTTCGTTAAGGAGATATGATGATTTGAAAATGCCTCTCATTAGAGAATTCCAGCGCTGATTTTGAAGAAACTCTCCATTGAGTTTCTATGGAGAGTTTTGAGACTTTGTGTTACGCTGAGGAGATTTGCAAAAAATCTGTAAGTCCCACAAGAATGATGGTGACATTTTCTGAAAGCCAGCAAAAATACCTACGTTTTGATGTATAATTTGTGGGGCTTGAGTGGAAATTGAGCGAGTAGCAAGAAGTTGTTCAGACATGAAGAGAAAATTCAGAAAGGACAAGTGCACACTCTGAGTTAATTGCATAGCAACCATAACAACGCATGTATTTTCTGAAAAATCACAATTTTGCAACTGAAAACTTAAAGAGGTATAAAATTAAAATGGTAGAAGATCTGAAAAAGCTGAATC
This sequence comes from Oreochromis niloticus, assembly GCF_001858045.2. Classification (NCBI taxonomy): domain Eukaryota; kingdom Metazoa; phylum Chordata; class Actinopteri; order Cichliformes; family Cichlidae; genus Oreochromis; species Oreochromis niloticus. Next base: position 16,283 of record NW_020328483.1, read on the forward strand.
AGACAGGAGTAGCCCAATAATTTGAGAACATTTTAAAGTTTGAATGGAGTTTCTAGGTGAAAGTATGACAAAGTAGTTAAGTTTCAAAAACAAGCAAGTTTTAGCAGAATTTCTGAAGATTTCCATTCATTTCAATGGGACAAATTAAAGGAAAAAAGTGTAATATTTTAAAAAGTATAACAGTAATAAACACCAAAAGTCATAGCCTACGTCAGCAGAAAGAGCAGAACAGTATAGAGTTTGAACGGTGAAAATCGGCTGAAAACTGAAGCAGTAGTTAAGCGGCAAAAAACGTACGGAAGCAACCAGAATAAAGTATAATAAAGAATAAAGAGAAACAGGAACTCAATAGTGTGGAAGCCCTTTTAGGGCATCCACACAATAACTAATCTAAACGTATATACATAAAATACAGAAATGAAATGAGGTGGAATGAATACTACAGAATGTACATAAGGTGCAGTTGCAGTTGCAGTCTGGCAGTGGGAGCAGTGTGACAGTTCAACTGTTTAGAAGGGAGATGGCGAGGGGAAAGAAACTGTTCCTGTGTCGGGTGGTCCTGGTCTGCAGGCTTCTGTACCGTCTGCCAGAGGGCAGCAGATCAAAAAGTCTGTGTCCAGGGTGTGAGGGGTCTGTGATGATTTTCCCTGCCCGTTTCCTGGTTCTTGAGAGGTACAGATCCTGGATGGAGGGCAGGGGGGCGCCGATGATCCTTTCTGCTGCCCGTACAGTCTGCTGCAGTCTGCACCTGTCCTGTTTAGTGGCTGCACCATACCGGACTGTGATGGAGGAGCACAGGACAGACTCAATGACTGCAGTGTAGAACTGGATCAGCAGCTCCTGTGGAAGACTGTACTTCCCCAGTTGTCTCAGGAAGTACATCCTCTGCTGGGTCTTTTTGAGGATGGAGTTGATGTTGGTCTCCCACTTCAGGTCCTGGGAGATGGTGGTACCCAGCAACTTGAAGATCTCCACAGTCGACACAGGGCTGTCTGATATGATGAGGGGGGGCAGAGTTGAGGGATGTCTCCTGAAGGCCACTGTCATCTCTACAGTTTTAAGAGTGTTCAGCTCCAGATTGTGCTGACTGCACCAGAGTGCCAGCCGCTCAACTCATCATAACATTTGTGTTATGTTATAGTATTACTACTAAGTGGAGGAATTTCTAAAATGTTACAGTATATGTGCTGATTACAGTATTTCTGTATAATAGAATTTTGGCAAATCTCCTCACACCAACACAAAGTCTGAAAACTGCATAGAAAGTCAATGGAGAGCTTGTTCAAAATCACCGCTGGATTTCTCTAATGAGAGGCATTTTCAAATCGTCATATCTCCTTAACGCAGCAAAGTTAAAACATGAGGCTTGTGCCAATATATCTTCAGACACTCCTGACGCTCACAATTCAAGAATTTCTTTCTCACCTATTACCATTTGGCCATGAATTGGGTTTGTTTGAGGGTAGGAAATTCATCCCTCGCTCAGATTTCTTCAGATTTCAAACTCTGGAAATGAGGCACTTTTTTCTCTCGTCATATCTTTTTGATGGATTTCCACACAGACCTGAAAATTTCCATGACTGTTCACCAAAGCCTGCTGTCTCTTACGGTGAAAGAATGATATCGATACTCCAAATAGATTTAGAGTTAGAAAGCATTGTTTGAGGGCAAGTCAAGGCAGTTTTCGCTTTGCCTCTACTCAGTTATGGTGCATTAGAAGTCAAATATCTTCAATAATTCATATTTTAATGATAAATTGTCAACACTTTAAGATTCCCCCATCTCTTCTGAACAAAACGGTGTAAGAATGACTGTTCTAGCCCCTACGGTTAGGAAATTATAGCCATTTGTTTAAGGGGAGTCCTGACTATGAAAAATAGACAGCGCAAATCCTGTCTCTGTGCTGCATGTGTGTAAAAAGAGGTGCACCTGTTTTGGCGGGAAAAACTACACAGCCTGTCTGTCTCCAACACAAGAGATGACCTATGTACACTGATGCACTTAGTAACAGTCAGCCTCCTACTTAGCCATTACGTAATACAGTGATATTACAGTGTACAAATTCATATAAATTTGCAGGGGGAAAAAAACAAAGCAGGAACAAGCCCAAAACAATAAAATAACTGGGCTGCCATAGCTATTGCTAACTAGCACATACGCTAAAGGTAACTAAAACCAATACCAACCAATGTTTTTGCAGAAACACTGTAATTTCACTCAAATACTATGAAATAGCAGTAATACTATGATTTGGCAGAAATACTATGTTTCAGTACAAATACTATGACAAAGCAGAAATACTATGACTTAGAAGTAATACTATAACAAAAGGGATTCCTCAAAATACTATGAAATTGCAGTAATTCTATGATTTGGCAGAAATACTGTACTTCGTACAAACACAATGCTTTGGTACAAATACTATATTTTGATTTGAATACTATGATTTGGCACGAGTAGTATGATTTAGTACAAATACTACGAATTGGCAGAAATACTGTGACTTAGTAGTAATACTATAACATAACAGATATACTATGATTTTGCAGACAGTCTATGTTTTTGCACAACTAGCACAATATGGCAGAAATACTATGATTTGGCACAAGTACTATGATTTAGTACAAATACTCTTATTGGCACAAATACTATGTTTCAGTACAAATACTACGATTTGGCAATAATACTGGGTTTTAGCACAACTACTGAGATTTGGGTGAAATACTATGATTTAGAAGAAATACTATGACTTCGTACAAATACAATGTTTTGGTTCAAATAATATGATCTGCAAAAAATACTATGATTTGGCACAAGTACCATGATTTAGTACAAATACTACAGTTTCACTCAAATACTATGGAATTGCAGTAATACTATGATTTGGAATACTATGATTTGGTAGAAATACTATGCCTTAGTAGTAATACTATAACATAACAGATATACTGTGATTTAGCAGACATAGTATTTTTTTGCACAAATACTACAATTTGGCAAGAAATACTATGTTTGGGCACAAATACTATGATTTGCTATAAATACTATGATTTGGCACATATACTATAATCAGCAGATATACTATAACATAACAGAAATTCTACGACTTAGTAGTAATACTATAACATAACAGAAATTTTAATTGGGCACAAATAACATGATTTGGCAAAAAAATACCATGATTTGGCACAAATACAATGATATGGCAGAAATACTATGATTGGGTACAAATACTATGATTTGGCACAAGTACTATGACTTAGTACAAATACTATGATTTGGCACAAATACTATGATGTAGCAGAAATACTATGTTTTAACATAAATAATATCTTTTGACAGAAATTTCTGCTAAAAGGTACTATTTCTGCTTTTTAGCAGAAATACTGTAATTTTGCACAAATACTATGATTTGGGATAAATACTATGATTTGGCAGATGTACTATATTCAGCACATATACTATAACATAACAGAAATACCTCCACCTACTAGTAATACTATAACATATCAGAAATGTCATGATTTGACACAAAAACCATGATTTGGCACAAATACCATGATTTGGCAAAAATACTATGATTACCCAGAATTACTATGATTGAGCAGAAGTACTAAGATGTAGTAGAAGTACTTTGATTTAGCAGAAATACTATTATGGAGGAGTAATACTTTAACATGGGAGAAATATTGATACACACACACATACACAGAGCCTAAAGGGAACAGTGGCTGTTAAGAGTCTGGGCTTGGTATATCTAGGTCAGTTAAATTGGCTGCACCTGCTGTAATCAGCCCTTACACACACAGACACAGAGAGAAGTATGAGTCTTCTTCAGTGTATTTCTCACATTCAGGACTCCCCTCGAACAAATGGCCATAATTTCCTAACCGTAGGGGCTAGAATGCTCATTCTGACAGCGATTTGTTCAGAAGAGATGGGGGAATCTGCAGGTCTTCATAATTCAGAGATAAAATATAAATTATTGAAGATATATGACTTGTAATACACTGTAACTGAGTAGAGGCAAAGCAAAACTGCCTTGACTTGCCCTCAAACAACGTTTTGTACCTCTAAATCTATATGGAGCATCAAAATCATTCTTTCACCGTAAGAAACAGCAGGCTTTGGTGAACAGTCATGGAAATTTTCAGGTCTCTGTGGAAATCCATCAAAAAGATATGATGAGAGAAAAAAGTGCCTCATTTCCAGAGTTTGAAATCTGAAGAGATCTGAGTGAATGACGAATTTCCTACCCTCAAACAAGTGTAACTCATCTCAGAACGGTAATAGGTGAGAAAAAACGTCTTGAATTGTGAGCATCAGGAGTGTCTGAAGATATATTTGCACAAGCCTCATGTCTCAACTTTTTTTCGTTAAGGAGATATGATGATTTGAAAATGCCTCTCATTAGAGAATTCCAGCGCTGATTTTGAAGAAACTCTCCATTGAGTTTCTATGGAGAGTTTTGAGACTTTGTGTTACGCTGAGGAGATTTGCAAAAAATCTGTAAGTCCCACAAGAATGATGGTGACATTTTCTGAAAGCCAGCAAAAATACCTACGTTTTGATGTATAATTTGTGGGGCTTGAGTGGAAATTGAGCGAGTAGCAAGAAGTTGTTCAGACATGAAGAGAAAATTCAGAAAGGACAAGTGCACACTCTGAGTTAATTGCATAGCAACCATAACAACGCATGTATTTTCTGAAAAATCACAATTTTGCAACTGAAAACTTAAAGAGGTATAAAATTAAAATGGTAGAAGATCTGAAAAAGCTGAATCAGACAGGAGTAGCCCAATAATTTGAGAACATTTTAAAGTTTGAATGGAGTTTCTAGGTGAAAGTATGACAAAGTAGTTAAGTTTCAAAAACAAGCAAGTTTTAGCAGAATTTCTGAAGATTTCCATTCATTTCAATGGGACAAATTAAAGGAAAAAAGTGTAATATTTTAAAAAGTATAACAGTAATAAACACCAAAAGTCATAGCCTACGTCAGCAGAAAGAGCAGAACAGTATAGAGTTTGAACGGTGAAAATCGGCTGAAAACTGAAGCAGTAGTTAAGCGGCAAAAAACGTACGGAAGCAACCAGAATAAAGTATAATAAAGAATAAAGAGAAACAGGAACTCAATAGTGTGGAAGCCCTTTTAGGGCATCCACACAATAACTAATCTAAACGTATATACATAAAATACAGAAATGAAATGAGGTGGAATGAATACTACAGAATGTACATAAGGTGCAGTTGCAGTTGCAGTCTGGCAGTGGGAGCAGTGTGACAGTTCAACTGTTTAGAAGGGAGATGGCGAGGGGAAAGAAACTGTTCCTGTGTCGGGTGGTCCTGGTCTGCAGGCTTCTGTACCGTCTGCCAGAGGGCAGCAGATCAAAAAGTCTGTGTCCAGGGTGTGAGGGGTCTGTGATGATTTTCCCTGCCCGTTTCCTGGTTCTTGAGAGGTACAGATCCTGGATGGAGGGCAGGGGGGCGCCGATGATCCTTCTGCTGCCCGTACAGTCTGCTGCAGTCTGCACCTGTCCTGTTTAGTGGCTGCACCATACCGGACTGTGATGGAGGAGCACAGGACAGACTCAATGACTGCAGTGTAGAACTGGATCAGCAGCTCCTGTGGAAGACTGTACTTCCCCAGTTGTCTCAGGAAGTACATCCTCTGCTGGGTCTTTTTGAGGATGGAGTTGATGTTGGTCTCCCACTTCAGGTCCTGGGAGATGGTGGTACCCAGCAACTTGAAGATCTCCACAGTCGACACAGGGCTGTCTGATATGATGAGGGGGGGCAGAGTTGAGGGATGTCTCCTGAAGGCCACTGTCATCTCTACAGTTTTAAGAGTGTTCAGCTCCAGATTGTGCTGACTGCACCAGAGTGCCAGCCGCTCAACTCATCATAACATTTGTGTTATGTTATAGTATTACTACTAAGTGGAGGAATTTCTAAAATGTTACAGTATATGTGCTGATTACAGTATTTCTGTATAATAGAATTTTGGCAAATCTCCTCACACCAACACAAAGTCTGAAAACTGCATAGAAAGTCAATGGAGAGCTTGTTCAAAATCACCGCTGGATTTCTCTAATGAGAGGCATTTTCAAATCGTCATATCTCCTTAACGCAGCAAAGTTAAAACATGAGGCTTGTGCCAATATATCTTCAGACACTCCTGACGCTCACAATTCAAGAATTTCTTTCTCACCTATTACCATTTGGCCATGAATTGGGTTTGTTTGAGGGTAGGAAATTCATCCCTCGCTCAGATTTCTTCAGATTTCAAACTCTGGAAATGAGGCACTTTTTTCTCTCGTCATATCTTTTTGATGGATTTCCACACAGACCTGAAAATTTCCATGACTGTTCACCAAAGCCTGCTGTCTCTTACGGTGAAAGAATGATATCGATACTCCAAATAGATTTAGAGTTAGAAAGCATTGTTTGAGGGCAAGTCAAGGCAGTTTTCGCTTTGCCTCTACTCAGTTATGGTGCATTAGAAGTCAAATATCTTCAATAATTCATATTTTAATGATAAATTGTCAACACTTTAAGATTCCCCCATCTCTTCTGAACAAAACGGTGTAAGAATGACTGTTCTAGCCCCTACGGTTAGGAAATTATAGCCATTTGTTTAAGGGGAGTCCTGACTATGAAAAATAGACAGCGCAAATCCTGTCTCTGTGCTGCATGTGTGTAAAAAGAGGTGCACCTGTTTTGGCGGGAAAAACTACACAGCCTGTCTGATTGGTGGATTCAAATTTAGCAGCTCCCATGCTGCTTGACTGACCTAGAAACTTGCTTGTCTGTCCGTGTGTGTGTGTGTGTGTGTGTGTGTGTGTGTGTGTGTGTGACAGAGAGAGAGAGAAAGGGAGGGCGAGAGAGTTTTTATGGGAGCATCTTATTGTATGATTTAAATTCAATACATTTAGACTGGTTGACTGAATTTGATCCTGTGTGTGTCTCTCTGTGCTTGTGTGTTTCCATATGTGTCCATATTTGTGATTGCGTGACTGTTATACTTTTTTTTGCTGATTTTTTTTTTCATTTAACAATCACATTTGAGGGACCCTTAGCATGTTCAGCATTTTTTTCAGCTGTTCATTTTGCTTTTCCAATTTTTCTATTTAAGTTATTACTATTGTGCTAAGTCATAGCATTTCTGCTGCTTTTCAGTATTTGTGCTAAATACAGCATTTCTGCTAAATCATACTATTTCTGCCATTTTATAGTATTTGTGCTAAAACATAATATTTCTACTAAACGCAGTATTTCTGGGTAATCATAGTATTTCTATGTATTCCTGCCAGCTCCTCAGGGAGCCAATCCTCTGTGAGGACTGTAATTTTCAAATTGACATATCAAGTCATGCAGGACTTCCCAACCAGCCAATCATATCTGAGGGCTGAGACATTCAAATTTGCATATTGGGGCTTTCATGGCTTCTAAGACAACCAATCATCTATGTCATATATCTATAATTATTCATATTTTCTTTTAAAAAGACAACACTTGATGATTCCCCCATGTCTTCTGAACAATAGAATGTTAGACCTGAGACCTGAAAATTTCCATGACTGTTCACCAAAGCCTGCTGTGTCTTACGGTGAAACAATGATATCGATACTCCATATAGATTTACAGTTACAAAGCGTTGTTTGAGCGCAAGTCAAAGCAGTTTTTGCTTTGCCTCTACTCAGTTATGGTGCATTAGAAGTCAAATATCTTCAATAATTCATATTTTAATGATAAATTGTCAAAACTTTAAGATTCCCCCATCTCTTCTGAACAAAACGGTGTAAGAATGACTGTTCTAGCCCCTACGGTTAGGAAATTATAGCCATTTGTTTCAGGGGAATCCTCACTATGAAAAGTAGACAGCACAAATCCTGTCTCTGTGCTGCATGTGTGTAAAAACAGGTGCACCTGTTTTGGCGGGAAAAAGTACACAGCCTCTCTGATTGGTGGATTCAAATTTAGCAGCTCCCAGGCTGCTTGACTGACCTAGAAACTTGCTTGTCTCTCCCTATGTGTGTGTGTGTGTGTGTGTGTGTGTGTGTGTGTGACAGAGAGAGAGAGAAATGGAGGGCGAGAGAGAGTTTTTATGGGAGCATCTTATTGTATGATTTAAATTCAATATATTTAGACTGGTTGACTGAATTTGATCCTGTGTGTGTCTCTCTGTGCTTGTGTGTTTCCATATGTCCATATTTGTGATTGTGTGACTGTTATACTTTTTTTTGCTGATTTTTTTTTCATTTAACAATTACATTTGAGGGACCCTTAGCATGTTCAGCATTTTTTCAGCTGTTCATTTTGCTTTTCCAATTTTTCTATTTAAGTTATTACTATTGTGCTAAGTCATAGCATTTCTGCTGCTTTTCAGTATTTGTGCTAAATACAGCATTTCTCCTAAATAATACTATTTCTGCTATTTCATAAGATTTGTGCTAAATATAGTGTTTCTGCTAAAAAAAAATAGTATTTCTGCCAAATATAGTATTTTTGATTAATTATAGTTTTTCTACCAAATCATAGTATAGTTTTACTGCTTTTTATATGGCTTCTAAGACAACCAATCATATCTGAGGGCTTGCACATTCAAATTTGCATATTTTTACCTTCATGGCTTCCCAGCCAGCCAATCATATCTGAGGGCTGGCACATTCAAATTTGCATATTGTTGCCTTCATGGCTTCCCAGCCAGCCAATCATATCTGAGGGCTGGCACATTCAAATTTGCATATTGGGGCCTTCGTGGCTTCTAAGCCAACCAATCATCTATGTCATATATCTATAATTTCTGTATTTCTGTAATGTTCAAGAATGTTTGGCTAAATATATTCTTTCTGTTATCTTATACTATTTCTCCGAAATTCTTGTATTTTTGGGAAGTTATCGTGTTTCTGGTAAGTTACAATATTTCTGCTAAGTTCTGCTATGCTATTGTATTTCTGCCAAGTATTATGTTTCCTCTAAGATATTGCAGTTCTGCTAAGTTACTACATTTTAGCAACGTTCCTTTGCTTCTGCAAAGTTTTTACAATTTCTGCAACTTTTCAGCTTTTTCAGCTAGTTTCAGCTGACAGCTTCAGCATTCCAGCATCCACACTGCATTTTCGCAGGAAATGCAAATTTTTCTAGTTATTCTAGTTGCCACTTTTTGCACTTTTTTTGGCACTTTTCTACTTCCACAATTTTCAGCCGATTTTCACCGTTCAAATTTTAAACTATTCTGCTATTTCTGCTAATGTACGCTATATCTTTTGATATTTTTAACTGTTATACTTTTTAAAATATTACACTTTTTTCCTTTAATTTGTCCCATTGAAATGAATGGGAAACTTCCGCAATTCTGCTAAAACTTGCTTGTTTTTGAAACTTAACTACTTTTTCCTGCTTTAACGTAGAACAACCATTCAAACTTTAAAATGTTCTCAAATTATTGGGCTATTCAGGAATAAATCAGCTTTTTCAAATCTTTTACCGTTTTATTTTTATCCCTCTTAAAGTTTTGAGTTGCAAAATTGTGATTTTTCACAAAATACATGCGTTGTTATGGTTGCTATGCACTTGGCTTCCAGTGTGCCACTGTAGGTTTCGCAGTCTTCTCTTCATGTCCGAACAACTTCTTGCTACTTGCTCAATTTTCACTCAACTTCCACAAATTATACATCAAAACGTAGGTATTTTTGCTGGCTTTCAGAAAATGTCACTATCATTGTTGTGGGATTTATAGAATTTTGGCAAATCTCCTCAGACCAACACAAAGTCTGAAAACTCTCCATAGAAAGTCAATAGAGAGTTTGTTCAAAATCACCGCTTGATTTCTGTAATGAGAGGCATATTCGAATCGTCATATCTCCATAACGAAGCGAAGTTAAGACATGAGGCTTGTCCCGGTATATCTTCAGACACTCCTGACGCTCACAATTCAAGAATTTCTTTCTCACCTATTACCATTTGGCCATGAATTGGGTTTGTTTGAGGGTAGGAAATTCGTCCCTCGCTCAGATGTCTTCAGATTTCAAACTCTGGAAATGAGGCACTTTTTTCTCTCGTCATATCTTTTTGATGGATTTCCACACAGACCTGAAAATTTCCATGACTGTTCGCCAAAGCCTGCTGTCTCTTACGTTGAAAGAATGATATCGATACTCCAAATAGATTTAGAGTTAGAAAGCATTGTTTGAGGGCAAGTCAAGGCAGTTTTGCTTTGCCTCTACTCAGTTACAGTGTATTACAAGTCATATATCTTCAATAATTTATATTTTATCGCTGAATTATGAAGACCTGCAGATTCCCCCATCTCTTCTGAGCAAAACGGTGTTAGAATGAGCATTCTAGCCCCTACGGTTAGGAAATTATGGCCATTTGTTCGAGGGGAGTCCTGAATGTGAGAAATACACTGAAGAAAACCCATAGCTCTCTCTGTGTCTGTCTGTGTAAGTGCTGATTACAGCAGGTGCAGCCAATTTAGCTGACCTAGATATGCCAAGCCCAGACTCTCAACAGCCTCTGCACACTTTGCTCTCTGTGTATGTGTGTGTGTATCAATATTTCTCCCATTTTAAAGTCTTACTCCTCCATTATAGTATTCGTGCTAAATGAAAGTACCGCTGCTCTGTTTCCCAGTGGCACAGTTGTTAATGACGCCGGTCGGCAGTCTAAAGATCACGGGTTCAATTCCACCTTGATCAACATTTTTTTTTCCTCTAGAAATTAATACACTATCACAGACAAGTAATTCATATTCATCATTTATTACAATTCTGCAAACTTTTATGATTTTAGCAGCTTTTCTAATATGGACCTCAGATTCTTCTTAACACTCCATGGCACAAATACTGTTCCCTTTAGGCTCTGTGTATCTGTGTGTGTATCAATATTTTTCCCATTTCAAAGTCTTACTCCTCCATAATTGCATTTCTGTTAAATCAAAGTACTTTTACTACATCTTAGTACTTCTGCTCAATCATAGTATTTCTGCTGAATCATAGTATTTTTGCCATATCATGGTATTTGTGATAAAGCATTGTATTTCCACAAAATGACAGTATTATGTACTGTTATATTATTACTGCTCATAGTATTTCTGCCAAATCATAATATAACTGCAAAATAAAGATTTTTGAGCCAAATCATAGTGTTTGTGCTAAATCCTAGTAAATCTGCTCAGTGATATAACTTCTGCTATGCTGTAGTGCTTTTTGCTAGAT
>NW_020328483.1:32500-49762 GCF_001858045.2 Oreochromis niloticus
CAAACTTTTTACAATTTCTGCAACTCTTCAGCTTTTTCAGCTATTTTTAGCAGACAGCTTCAGCATTACAGCATCCACACTGCATTTTCGCAGGAAATGCAAATTTTTCTAGTTGTGTGGATGCTGGAGGCATCCACACTATTGAGATCCTGTTTCTCTTTATTGTGTGGATGCCCTAAAGGGCTTCCACACTATTGAGTTCCTGTTTCTCTTTATTGTGTGGATGCCCTAAAGGGCTTCCACACAATTGTTTTCCTGTTTCTCTTTATTGTGTGGATGCCCTAAAGGGCTTCCACACAATTGTTTTCCTGTTTCTCTTTATTGTGTGGATGCCCTAAAGGGCTTCCACACAATTGTTTTCCTGTTTCTCTTTATTGTGTGGATGCCCTTAAAGGGCTTCCACACTATTGAGTTCCTGTTTCTCTTTATTCTTTATTATTATTATTCTTCTAGTTGCTTCCGTACACTTTTTGGCACTTAACTACTTCCTCAGTTTTCAGCCGATTTTCTCAGTTCAAACTCTATACTGTTCTGCTCTTTCTGCTCTTTCCGGCAATGACTTTTGGTGTTTATTACTGTTATACTTTTTAAAATATTACACTTTTTTCCTTTAATTTGTCCCATTGAAATGAATGGAAAACTTCCACAATTCTGCTAAAACTTGCTTGTTTTTGAAACTTAACTACTTTGTCATACTTTCACCTAGAAACTCCATTCAAACTTTAAAATGTTCTCAGATTATTGGGCTATTCCTGTCTGATTCAGCTTTTTCAGATCTTCTACCGTTTTAATCTTATACCTCTTTAAGTTTTCAGTTGCAAAATTGTGATTTTTCAGAAAATACATGCGTTGTTATGGTTGCTATGCAATTAACTCAGAGTGGACACTCATCCATTCGGAATTTTCTCTTCATGTTCCAACAACTTCTTGCTACTCGCCCAATTTCCACTCAACCCCCACAAATTATACATCAAAACGTAGGTATTTTTGCTGGCTTTCAAAAAATGTCACTATCATTGTTGTGGGAGTTATAGATTTTTTGCAAATCTCCTCAGAGTAACACAAAGTCTGAAAATTGTCCATAGAAAGTCAATGGAGAGTTTGTTCAAAATCACCACTGTATTTCTCTAATGAGAGGCATTTTTAAATCGTCATATCTCCTTAACGAAACAAAGTTGAGACATGAGGCTTGTGCAAATATATCTTCAGACACTCCTGATGCTCACAATTCAAAAAGTTTTTTATCACCTATTACCGTTTGGCCATGAATTACACTTGTTTGAGAGTAGGAATTTCATGCCTTGCTCAGATCTCTTCAGATTTCAAACTCTGGAAATGAGGCACTTTTTTCTCTCATCATATCTTTTTGATGGATTTCCACAGAGACCTGAAAATTCCCATGACTGTTCACCAAAGCCTGCTGTTTCTTACAGTGAAAGAATGATTTTGATGCTCCATATAGATTTAGAGTTACAAAACGTTGTTTGAGGGCAAGTCAAGGCAGTTTTGCTTCGCCTCTACTCAGTTACAGTGTATTACAAGTCATATATCTTCAATAATTTATATTTTATCTCTGAATTATGAAGACCTCCAGATTTCCCCATCTCTTCTGAACAAAACGGTGTCAGAATGACCGTTCTAGCCCCTACGGTTAGGAAATTATGGCCATTTGTTCGAGGGGAATCCTGAATGTCAGAAATACACTGAAGAAAACTCACACCTCTCTCTGTGTCTGTGTGTGTAAGGGCTGATTACAGCAGGTGCAGCTAATTTAACTGACCTAGATATACCAAGCCCAGACTCTTAACAGCTCCTGTTCACTTTGCGCTCTGTGTATGTGTGTGTGTCTCAATATTTCTCTCATGTTAAAGTATTACTCCTCCATAATAGTATTTCTGCTAAATCAAAGTACTTCTACTACATCTTAGTACTTCTGCTCAATCATAGTATTTCTGCTAAATCATAGTATTTTTGCCAAGTCATGGTATTTGTGCCAAATCATGGTTTTGGGGCCAAATCAGAATATTTCTGATATATTATAGTATTACTACTAGGTGGAAGTATTTCTGTTATGTTATAGTATATATACTGAATATAGTATATCTGTCAAATCATAGTATTTATCCCAAATCATAGTATTTATGCCAAATTACAGTATTTCTGCCAAAAGGCAGAAATAGTACCTTTTAGCAGAAATTTCTGCCAAAAAATAGTATTTATGTTAAAACATAGTATTTCTGCTAAATCATAGTATTTGTACTGAAACATAGTATTTCTGCCCAATCATAGTATTTGTACCCAATCATAGTATTTCTGCCATATCATAGTATTTGTGCCAAATTATGGGATTTTGCAAAAACATGGTACTTGTGCCAAATTATAGTATTTGTGCCCAATTAATATGTGGGTTATGTTATAGTATTACTACTATGTCGTAGAATTTCTGTTATGTTATAGTATATCTGCTGAATAAGGTATATGTGCCAAAACATAGTATTTATACCAAATCATAGTATTTGTGCTAAAACATAGTATTTCTGCCATATTGTGGTATTTGTGCAAAAACATAGACTGTCTGCAACATAACAGTATATCTGTTATGTTATGGTATTACTACTAAGTCACAGTATTTCTGCCAATTCGTAGTATTTGTACTAAATCATACTACTCGTGCCAAATCATAGTATTTGTTGCAAATCATAGTATTCAAACCAAAATATAGTATTTGTACCAAAGCATTGTATTTGTATGAAGTACCGTATTTCTGCCAAATCATAGAATTACTGCAATTTCATAGTATTTTGAGGAATCCCTTTTGTGATAGTATTACTTCTAAGTCATAGTATTTCTGCTTTGTCATAGTATTTGTACTAAAACGTAGTATTTCTGCCAAATCATAGTATTACTGCTATCTCATAGTATTTGAGTGAAATTACAGTGTTTCTGCAAAAACATTGTATTTCTGCTAAATCATAGTATTTCTGTTATCTTAGAGTACTTGTACTCAATTATAGTATTTGTGCCAAAGTTTAGTATTTCTGCCAAATCATATTTATGTGAATTTGTACACTGTAATATCGCTGTATTACGTAGTGGCTAAGTAGGAGGCTGACTGTTACTAAGTGCATCAGTGTACATAGGTCATCTCTTGTGTTGGAGTGCCCTCTTGTGACGCCTTTGGGTAGTGCCTTAGTAAATGTGAACACTGCAAGAAGTGGTATCAGACTGGTTTGTAGTGGAGGAATTTGTTGCCAGTTTCTTTAATCTTTAATCTGTATTCATGTTGTAATGTATACCCTGTTCTTAATCATAGAAACCACACCATATCACCCCTCCACATCCTCCTACTGTATGCCATATCTCCCTGTAACATCCATCTGACTGCCAATAAACTCCACCTGTGGTAATCTAATCCCTGGATGCCAGCCTCTCCTTCTGACCGAGGATAGCTACTATTGCAGCACCACCCAGCATTAAACTGACGTACACCATTCTGTACAGTGCTAAATCATAGTGTTTGTGCCAAACAATAGCATTCACCCAAATAATAGTATTTCTGCTATGTTATATTATTAGTGCTCATAGTATTTCTGCCAAATCATGGTATTTGTTCCAAAGCATAGTGTTTCTTCCAAAGCATAGTTTTTCTTCCAAATCATAGTATAACTGCAAAATACAAGTTTTTGAGCCAAAACATATTTTTTGTGCTAAAACATAGTATTTTTGCCAAATCATAGTGCAGTCAAACTACACCAAGGTCCGCTGATTCACCCAGTACAAGAATTATGCTGATAGCCCTCCTAGTTTTTGAGTTACACGACGTTTTGTAACTCCAAAAACGGCGCTTTTCGCCTCTCACCGCGATCTATTTCTGATTGCTGATCTCTTTGTTTTTAGCCACCCGCCCCCTTTCCAGGTGGCGCAATCAGTAATGACACGGCTCTGCAGCTCAAAGGTTGTGGGTTCAATCCCACCTTGGTCCACATTTTTTTTTCACTACAAATTTATACACTATCACAGACCTGTAATTTATATTGCTATTTTTTTTCACTACAAATGACTAGTGCAAAAACATACTATGTCTGCAACATCACAGTATATCTGTTATGTTATAGTATTACTACTAAATCACAGTATTTCTGCCAATCCACGGAGGCTGACTGTTACTAAGTGCATCAGTGTACATAGGTCATCTGTTGTGTTGGAGTGCCCTCTTGTGGCGCCTTTTGGGTAGTGCCTTAGTAAACGTGAACACTGCAAAGAAGTGGTATCAGACTGTTTTGTAGTGGAGGACTTTGTTGCCAGTTTCTTTTCATCTTCATTCATGTTGTAATGTAGTAGTACCACAATATGGCAGAAACACTATGTTTTGGCACAAATACTTTGATTTGGTATACTTTAGCTTCTTCACCCCTTTTCAGCAAAATTTTCATTTTTTTCACCCCTTTTCAGCACAAATTCCAGCTTTTTTGGCTGTTTTCAGAAAAAAAACACTCTTTTCAGCAGAATCTCTGCTGAGTTATCTCTTTTCAGCACAAGTTTCTGCTTCTTTGCCTCTTTTCTGCAATAATTCTGCTGATTCACCTCTTTTCTGCAAATTTTCAGCCTTTTCACCTCTTATCAGCACAATTCTCAGCAGTTTCTGCTCATTTCAGCAGAATTGTCCGTCTCTCCCCTCTTCTTTGTAAGAATGACTTTGGCTCAGGGAAATGAATAGCCACCAGGAGGGCCAGGTTCGAATCCTGCTCAGTGGGGCATTTTTTTTTTCACCACCATATAACTTTTTGCAACTTTTCATCGTTTTTAGCTTTTCATAGTATCATAGTATTTCCACAAAATATTTGTATTTCTGCTACGTTATATTATTACTGCTCATAGTATTTCTGCCAAATTTTGGTATTTGCTCCAAAGCACAGTATTTCTGCCAAATCACAATATAACTGCAAAATAAATGTTTTTGAGACAAATCATAGCGTTTGTGCTAAATCCTAGTAATTCTGCTCATAGAATTTCTGCTATGCTGAGGTGCTTTCTGCTAGATTATAGTTTTTCTGCTAAATCAAAATATTTCATGTAAATCATACCAAGTCCCAGTGTTTCTGCCAAATCATAAATCATAAATAATGTGGCGTGTTGGGGGAACAGCTAGTCCTCTCCCATCATGCCTTGGGACATGTGCTGCTGTTTAGATGTTCTTGTTTCATTGTTTATGGTTACGTTACTTTTAACTGTTGTCTTGAATGTTGTGTTTATACTATGGTACAAAGTCACTGACAGTTATTGTTTTATAGGAAGGAAGAATGCAGTACCATAAGTGAGTTCTGTTATGCTGTTATTGACCCTTGAAGCACATTGTAGAACAAGCAAGTGTTTAATAAAAAGCTTCTCCTACCAGCTTGGGGTGGAATTACAAGCTCAAGCTTTCCCTGTGTGCTTATTTGCAAGACTTGTATGTGCCATAATAATTTTAATAAAGCAAAGTTAAGATGAGAAGCTTGTTCCAATTCATCTTCAGACAGTGCTGCCAGTCACGGTTGGAGCAGTTTTTACTGTCATCTTACTGTTGAGCCATAAATTACGTTTGTTTTCCAACTCTTAAAATGAAGCCGTTTCTTCTCTCGTCATATCTCCGCGACGGAGGTACAAAGAGCTATGAAAATCGAAGTCAAAGTTCAGCAAAGTCTGCTGATTTACCCAATACAAGAATTGTGCTTCTATCCCACCTAGTTTTTGAGTTACACGACGTTTTGTAACTCCGAAAAATCTGCGTTTTACGCCTCTCACCGCGATCTAATTCTGACTGCTCAAGTCTCTGTGTTTTAGGCACCCGTCCCCTTTGTTACCAGACCTCATTTGGCTCAGAGGGTTGAGAAGTTGCTGTGAGACCCGGTGGCAGAGGTTCGAGTCCTACCTGTGACAGTTGCTACACATCATCCCCACTTGCATGCGCTCTGCTTTCTTGACACTCTTCAGTGTACCCTTACACATAAAGCCATCTCATACACCTCTTTTTAGCAGATAATTCTGCTTTTTCGCTTGTTTTCAGCAACTGCTGATGCTGATAGCCCTCCTAGTTTTTGAGTTACACGACGTTTTGTAACTCCAAAAAACGGCGCTTTTCGCCTCTCACCGCGATCTATTTCTGATTGCTGATCTCTTTGTTTTTCAGCCATCTGCCCTCTTGCCAGGTGGCGCAATCCGTAATGACACGGCTCTGCAGCTCAAAGGTCGTGGGTTCAATCCCACCTTGGTCAACATTTCTTTTTTCACTACAAATTTATACACTATCACAGACCTGTAATTTATATTGCTAATTTTTTTCACTACAAGTGAGTAGTGCAAAAACATACTATGTCTGCAACATCACAGTATATCTGTTATGTTATAGTATTACTACTAAATCACAGTATTTCTGCCAATTCAAGGAGGCTGACTGTTACTAAGTGCATCAGTGTACATAGGTCATCTCTTGTGTTGGAGTGCCCTCTTGTGGCGCCTTTGGGTAGTGCCTTAGTAAACGTGAACACTGCAAAGAAGTGGTATCAGACTGGTTTGTAGTGGAGGAATTTGTTGCCAGTTTCTTTTCATCTTCATTCATGTTGTAATGTAGTAGTACCACAATATGGCAGAAACACTATGTTTTGGCACAAATACTTTGATTTGGTATACTTAGCTTCTTCACCCCTTTTCAGCAAAATTTTCATTTTTTTCACCCCTTTTCAGCAGAAACTCTGCTGATTCATCTCTTTTCAGCGCAAGTTTCTGCTTCTTTGCCTCTTTTCTGCAGAAATTCTGCTGATTCACCTCTTTTCTGCAAAACTTTCAGCCTTTTCACCTGTTATCAGCACAATTCTCAGCAGCTTCTGCTCATTTCAGCAGAATTGTCCGTCTCTCCACAACAACTTTTTGCAACTTTTCATCTTTTCAGCTTTTCAGCAGACAGCTTCAGCGTCAAGGCATCCACACAGCATTTTCGCAGGAAATGCAAATTTTTCTAGTTCTTTATTATTCTTCTAGTTGCTTCCGTACACTTTTTGGCACTTAACTACTTCCACAGTTTTCAGCCGATTTTCTCAGTTCAAACTCTATACTGTTCTGCTCTTTCTGCTCTTTCCGGCAATGACTTTTGGTGTTTATTACTGTTATACTTTTTAAAATATTACACTTTTTTCCTTTAATTTGTCCCATTGAAATGAATGGGAAACTTCCACAATTCTGCTAAAACTTGCTTGTCTTTGAAACTTAACTACTTTGTCATACTTTCACCTAGAAACTCCATTCAAACTTTAAAATGTCTCAGATTATTGGGCTATTCCTGTCTGATTCAGCTTTTTCAGATCTTCTACCGTTTTAATCTTATACCTTTTTAAGTTTTCAGTTGCAAAATTGTGATTTTTCAGAAAATACATGCGTTGTTATGGTTGCTATGCAATTAACTCAGAGTGTACACTCGTCCATTCTGAATTTTCTCTTCATATCTGAACAACTTCTTGCTACTCGTTCAATTTCCACTCAACTCCCACAAATTATACATCAAAACGTAGGTATTTTGCTGGCTTCAGAAAATGTCACTATCATTGTTGTGGGATTTATAGAATTTTGGCAAATCTCCTCAGACCAACACAAGGTCGGAAAAGTCTCCATACAAAGTCAATGGAGAGTTTGTTCAAAATCACCGCTGGAATTCTCTAATGAGAGGCATTTTCAAATCGTCATATCTCCTTAACAAAACAGAGTTGAGACATGAGGCTTGTGCCAATATATCTTCAGACATCCCTGATGCTCACAGTTCAATAATTTTTTCCTCACCTATTACCGTTTGGCCATGAATTACACTTGTTTGAGGATAGGAAATTTGTCCCTCGCTCAGATTTCTTCAGATTTCAAACTCTGGAAATGAGGCACTTTTTCTCTCATCATATCTTTTTGATGGATTTCCACAGAGACCTGAAATTCCCATGACTGTTCACCAAAGCCTGCTGTCTCTTACGGTGAAAGAATGATTTTGATGCTCCATATAGATTTAGAGTTACAAAACATTGTTTGAGGGCAAGTCAAGGCAGTTTTGCTTTGCCTCTGCTCAGTTACAGTGTATTGCAAGTCATATATCTTTAATAATTTATATTTTATCTCTGATTTATGAAGACCTGCAGATTCCCCCATCTCTTCTGAACAAAACGGTGTCAGAATGAGCGTTCTAGCCCCTACGGTTAGGAAATTATGGCCATTTGTTCGAGGGGAATCCTGAATGTCAGAAATACACTGAAGAAAACTCACACCTCTCTCTGTGTCTGTGTGTGTAAGGGCTGATTACAGCAGGTGCAGCTAATTTAACTGACCTAGATATACCAAGCCCAGACTCTTAACAGCTCCTGTTCACTTTGCGCTCTGTGTATGTGTGTGTGTCTCAATATTTCTCTCATGTTAAAGTATTACTCCTCCATAATAGTATTTCTGCTAAATCAAAGTACTTCTACTACATCTTAGTACTTCTGCTCAATCATAGTATTTCTGCTAAATCATAGTATTTTTGCCAAGTCATGGTATTTGTGCCAAATCATGGTTTTGGGGCCAAATCAGAATATTTCTGATATATTATAGTATTACTACTAGGTGGAAGTATTTCTGTTATGTTATAGTATATATACTGAATATAGTATATCTGTCAAATCATAGTATTTATCCCAAATCATAGTATTTATGCCAAATTACAGTATTTCTGCCAAAAGGCAGAAATAGTACCTTTAGCAGAAATTTCTGCCAAAAAATAGTATTTATGTTAAAACATAGTATTTCTGCTAAATCATAGTATTTGTACTGAAACATAGTATTTCTGCCAATCATAGTATTTGTACCCAATCATAGTATTTCTGCCATATCATAGTATTTGGCCAAATTATGGGATTTGCAAAAACATGGTACTTGTGCCAAATTATAGTATTTGTGCCCAATTAATATGTGGGTTATGTTATAGTATTACTACTATGTCGTAGAATTTCTGTTATGTTATAGTATATCTGCTGAATAAGGTATATGTGCCAAAACATAGTATTTATACCAAATCATAGTATTTGTGCTAAAACATAGTATTTCTGCCATATTGTGGTATTTGTGCAAAAACATAGACTGTCTGCAACATAACAGTATATCTGTTATGTTATGGTATTACTACTAAGTCACAGTATTTCTGCCAATTCGTAGTATTTGTACTAAATCATACTACTCGTGCCAAATCATAGTATTTGTTGCAAATCATAGTATTCAAACCAAAATATAGTATTTGTACCAAAGCATTGTATTTGTATGAAGTACCGTATTTCTGCCAAATCATAGAATTACTGCAATTTCATAGTATTTGAGGAATCCTTTTGTGATAGTATTACTTCTAAGTCATAGTATTTCTGCTTTGTCATAGTATTTGTACTAAAACGTAGTATTTCTGCCAAATCATAGTATTACTGCTATCTCATAGTATTTGAGTGAAATTACAGTGTTTCTGCAAAAACATTGTATTTCTGCTAAATCATAGTATTTCTGTTATCTTAGAGTACTTGTACTCAATTATAGTATTTGTGCCAAAGTTTAGTATTTCTGCCAAATCATATTTATGTGAATTTGTACACTGTAATATCGCTGTATTACGTAGTGGCTAAGTAGGAGGCTGACTGTTACTAAGTGCATCAGTGTACATAGGTCATCTCTGTGTTGGAGTGCCCTCTTGTGACGCCTTTGGTAGTGCCTTAGTAAATGTGAACACTGCAAGAAGTGGTATCAGACTGGTTTGTAGTGGAGGAATTTGTTGCCAGTTTCTTTAATCTTTAATCTGTATTCATGTTGTAATGTATACCCTGTTCTTAATCATAGAAACCACACCATATCACCCCTCCACATCCTCCTACTGTATGCCATATCTCCCTGTAACATCCATCTGACTGCCAATAAACTCCACCTGTGGTAATCTAATCCCTGGATGCCAGCCTCTCCTTCTGACCGAGGATAGCTACTATGCAGCACCACCCAGCATTAAACTGACGTACACCATTCTGTACAGTGCTAAATCATAGTGTTGTGCCAAACAATAGCATTCACCCAAATAATAGTATTTCTGCTATGTTATATTATTAGTGCTCATAGTATTTCTGCCAATCATGGTATTTGTTCCAAAGCATAGTGTTTCTTCCAAAGCATAGTTTTTCTTCCAAATCATAGTATAACTGCAAAATACAAGTTTTTGAGCCAAAACATATTTTTTGTGCTAAAACATAGTATTTTTGCCAAATCATAGTGCAGTCAAACTACACCAAGGCGCTGATTCACCAGTACAAAATTATGCTGATAGCCCTCCTAGTTTTGAGTTACACGACGTTTTGTAACTCCAAAAAACGGCGCTTTTCGCCTCTCACCGCGATCTATTTCTGATTGCTGATCTCTTTGTTTTTTAGCCACCCGCCCCCTTCCAGGTGGCGCAATCAGTAATGACACGGCTCTGCAGCTCAAAGGTTGTGGGTTCAATCCACCTTGGTCCACATTTTTTTTTCACTACAAATTTATACACTATCACAGACCTGTAATTATATTGCTATTTTTTTCACTACAAATGACTAGGCAAAACATACTAGTCGCAACATCACAGTATATCTGTTATGTATAGTATTACTACTAAATCACAGTATTTCTGCCAATCCACGGAGGCTGACTGTACTAAGTGCATCAGTGTACATAGGTCATCTGTTGTGTTGGAGTGCCCTCTTGTGGCGCCTTTTGGGTAGTGCCTTAGTAAACGTGAACACTGCAAAGAATGGTATCAGACTGTTTTGTAGTGGAGGACTTTGTTGCAGTTTCTTTCATCTTCATTCATGTTGTAATGTAGTAGTACCACAATATGCAGAAACACTATGTTTTGGCAACAAATACTTGATTTGGTATACTTTAGCTTCTTCACCCCTTTTCAGCAAAATTTTCATTTTTTCACCCCTTTTCAGCACAAATTCCAGCTTTTTGGCTGTTTTCAGAAAAAAAAACACTCTTTCAGCAGAATCTCTGCTGAGTTATCTCTTTCAGCACAAGTTCTGCTTCTTTGCCTCTTTTCTGCAATAATTCTGCTGATTCACCTCTTTTCTGCAAAATTTTCAGCCTTTTCACCTCTTATCAGCACAATTCTCAGCAGTTTCTGCTATTTCAGCAGAATTGTCCGTCTCTCCCCCTCTTCTTTGTAAGAATGACTTTGGCTCAGGGAAATGAATAGCCACCAGGAGGCCAGGTTCGAATCCTGCTCAGTGGGGCATTTTTTTTTCACCACCATATAACTTTTGCAACTTTTCATCGTTTTAGCTTTCATAGTATCATAGTATTTCCACAAAATATTTGTATTTCTGCTACGTTATATTATTACTGCTCATAGTATTTCTGCCAAATTTTGGTATTGCTCCAAAGCACAGTATTCTGCCAAATCACAATATAACTGCAAAATAAATGTTTTTGAGACCAATCATAGCGTTTGTGCTAAATCCTAGTAATTCTGCTCATAGAATTTCTGCTATGCGAGGTGCTTTCTGCTAATTATAGTTTTTCTGCTAAATCAAAATATTTCATGTAAATCATACCAAGTCCCAGTGTTTCTGCCAAATCATAAATCATAAATAATGTGGCGTGTTGGGGGAACAGCTAGTCCTCTCCCATCATGCCTTGGGACATGTGCTGCTGTTTAGATGTTCTTGTTTCATTGTTTATGGTTACGTTACTTTTAACTGTTGTCTTGAATGTTGTGTTTATACTATGGTACAAAGTCACTGACAGTTATTGTTTATAGGAAGGAAGAATGCAGTACCATAAGTGAGTTCGTTATGCTGTATTGACCCTTGAAGCACATTGTAGAACAAGCAAGTGTTTAATAAAAAGCTTCTCCTACCAGCTTGGGGTGGAATTACAAGCTCAAGCTTTCCTGTGTGCTTATTGCAAGACTTGTATGTGCCATAATAATTTTAATAAAGCAAAGTTAAGATGAGAAGCTTGTTCCAATTCATCTTCAGACAGTGCTGCCAGTCACGGTTGGAGCAGTTTTACTGTCATCTTACTGTTGAGCCATAATTACGTTTGTTTCCAACTCTTAAAATGAAGCCGTTTCTTCTCTCGTCATATCTCCGCGACGGAGGTACAAAGAGCTATGAAAATCGAAGTCAAAGTTCAGCAAAGTCTGCTGATTACCCAATACAAGAATTGTGCTCTATCCCACCTAGTTTTGAGTTACACGACGTTTGTAACTCCGAAAAATCTGCGTTTTACGCCTCTCACCGCGATCTAATTCTGACTGCTCAAGTCTCTGTGTTTTAGGCACCCGTCCCCTTTGTTACCAGACCTCATTTGGCTCAGAGGGTTGAGAAGTTGCTGTGAGACCCGGTGGCAGAGGTTCGAGTCCTACCTGTGACAGTTGCTACACATCATCCCCACTTGCATGCGCTCTGCTTTCTTGACACTCTTCAGTGTACCTTACACATAAAGCCATCTCATACACCTCTTTTTTAGCAGATAATTCTGCTTTTTCGCTTGTTTCAGCAACTGCTGATGCTGATAGCCCTCCTAGTTTTTGAGTTACACGACGTTTTGTAACTCCAAAAACGGCGCTTTTCGCCTCTCACCGCGATCTATTCTGATTGCTGATCTCTTTGTTTTTCAGCCATCTGCCCTCTTGCCAGGTGGCGCAATCCGTAATGACACGGCTCGCAGCTCAAAGGTCGTGGGTTCAATCCCACCTTGGTCAACATTTCTTTTTTCACTACAAATTTATACACTACACAGACCTGTAATTTATATTGCTAATTTTTTCACTACAAGTGAGTAGTGCAAAAACATACTATGTCTGCAACATCACAGTATATCTGTTATGTTATAGTATTACTACTAAATCACAGTATTTCTGCCAATTCAGGAGGCTGACTGTTACTAAGTGCATCAGTGTACATAGGTCATCTCTTGTGTTGGAGTGCCTCTTGTGGCGCCTTTTGGGTAGTGCCTTAGTAACTGAACACTGCAAAGAAGTGGTATCAGACTGGTTTGTAGTGGAGGAATTTGTTGCCAGTTTCTTTCATCTTCATTCATGTTGTAATGTAGTAGTACCACAATATGGCAGAAACACTATGTTTTGGCACAAATACTTTGATTTGGTATACTTTAGCTTCTTCACCCCTTTCAGCAAAATTTCATTTTTTCACCCCTTTTCAGCAGAAACTCTGCTGATTCATCTCTTTTCAGCGCAAGTTTCTGCTTCTTGCCTCTTTTCTGCAGAAATTCTGCTGATTCACCTCTTTTCTGCAAAACTTTCAGCCTTTCACCTGTTATCAGCACAATTCTCAGCAGCTTCTGCTCATTTCAGCAGAATTGTCCGTCTCTCCACAACAACTTTTGCAACTTTTCATCTTTTTCAGCTTTTCAGCAGACAGCTTCAGCGTCAAGGCATCCACACAGCATTTTCGCAGGAAATGCAAATTTTTCTAGTTCTTTATTATTCTTCTAGTTGCTTCCGTACACTTTTTGGCACTTAACTACTTCCACAGTTTTCAGCCGATTTCTCAGTTCAAACTCTATACTGTTCTGCTCTTTCTGCTCTTTCCGGCAATGACTTTTGGTGTTTATTACTGTTATACTTTTAAAATATTACACTTTTTCCTTTAATTTGTCCCATTGAAATGAATGGGAAACTTCCACAATTCTGCTAAAACTTGCTGTCTTTGAAACTTAACTACTTTGTCATACTTTCACCTAGAAACTCCATTCAAACTTAAAATGTTCTCAGATTATTGGGCTATTCCTGTCTGATTCAGCTTTTTCAGATCTTCTACCGTTTTAATCTTATACCTTTTAAGTTTCAGTTGCAAATTGTGATTTTCAGAAAATACATGCGTTGTTATGGTTGCTATGCAATTAACTCAGAGTGTACACTCGTCCATTCTGAATTTTCTCTTCATATCTGAACAACTTCTTGCTACTCGTTCAATTTCCACTCAACTCCACAAATTATACATCAAAACGTAGGATTTTGCTGGCTTTCAGAAAATGTCACTATCATTGTTGTGGGATTTATAGAATTTTGGCAAATCTCCTCAGACCAACACAAGGTCGGAAAAGTCTCCATACAAAGTCAATGGAGAGTTTGTTCAAAATCACCGCTGGAATTCTCTAATGAGAGCATTTCAAATCGTCATATCTCCTTAACAAAACAGAGTTGAGACATGAGGCTTGTGCCAATATATCTTCAGACATCCCTGATGCTCACAGTTCAATAATTTTCCTCACCTATTACCGTTTGGCCATGAATTACACTTGTTTGAGGATAGGAAATTTGTCCCGCTCAGATTTCTTCAGATTTCAAACTCTGGAAATGAGGCACTTTTTCTCTCATCATATCTTTTGATGGATTTCCACAGAGACCTGAAAATCCCATGACTGTTCACCAAGCCTGCTGTCTCTACGGTGAAAGAATGATTTTGATGCTCCATATAGATTTAGAGTTACAAAACATTGTTTGAGGGCAAGTCAAGGCAGTTTGCTTTGCCTCTGCTCAGTTACAGTGTATTGCAAGTCATATATCTTTAATAATTTATATTTTATCTCTGATTTATGAAGACCTGCAGATTCCCCCATCTCTTCTGAACAAAACGGTGTCAGAATGAGCGTTCTAGCCCCTACGGTTAGGAAATTATGGCCATTTGTTCGAGGGAATCCTGAATGTGAGAAATACACTGCAGAAAACTTATACCTCTCTCTGTGTCTGTGTGTGTAAGGGCTGATTACAGCAGGTGCAGCCAATTTAACTGACCTAGATATACCAAGCCCAGACTCTTAACAGCCACTGTTCCCTTTAGGCTCTGTGTATTGTATGTTGTGTATCTGTATCAATATTCTCCCATGTTAAAGTATTACTCCTCCATAATAGTATTTCTGTTGAATCAAAGTACTTCTACTACATCTTAGTACTTCTGCTCAATCATAGATTTCTGCTAAATCATAGTATTTTGGCCAAATCATGGTATTTGTGCCAAAGCATAGTATTTCCACAAAATAACAGTATTTCTGCTATGTCATATTATTACTGCTCATAGTATTTCTGCCAAATCTTGGTATTTGTTCCAAAGCACAGTATTTCTGCCAAATCACAATATAACTGCAAAATAAGGTTTTTGAGCCAAATCATAGTGTTGTGTAAATCCTAGTAATTCTGCTCAATCATAGAATTTCTGCTATGCTGAAGTGGTTTTGCTAGATTAGAATTTCTGCTAAGTCAAAGTATTTCGTGTAATCATACTACTTATACCAAGTCCCAGTGTTTGCCAATCATAATTCGTAAATAATGTGGCGTGTGGTGGAACAGCTAGTTCTCTCCCATCATGCCTTGGGACATGTGCTGCGTTTAGATGTTCTTGTTCATTGTTTATGGTACGTTACTTTTAACTGTTGTCTTGAATGCTGTGTTATACACGGTACAAAGTCACTGACAGTTATGTTTATAGGAAGAATGCAGTACCATAAGTGAGTTCTGTTATGCTTTTATTGACCCTTGAAGCACATTGTGGCACAAGCAAGTGTTAATAAAGAGCACACCCTACAGCTTGGGGTAGAAATACAAGCTCAACATCTCACCAGAGCTTCTTGTAAGATTCATCTGCATGCTGCCAATTTATCTTCGGGCACTGCTGACACTCACGGTGTGAGCAGTTTTTACTGTCATCTTACTGTTGAGCCATAAATTATGTCTGTTTGAGGTGGAAATCTGTCCTCCTCTCAGTTTTCAAACTCTGAAAATGAAAATTTCTTCTCTCGTCATATCTCCACGACGGAGATACAAAGAGCAATGAAAATCGCAGTCAAAGTTCACCAAAGTCAGCTGATTTGCCCAGTACAAGACTTGTGCTTCTATCCCACCTAGTTTTTGAGTTGCACGACGTTTGTAACTACAAAAAACGGCGATTAAGCCCCTCACCGCCATCTATTCTGACTGCTCATCAATCTTTCCAGCCGCCAGCCCCGTCCAGGTGGCGTAATTGTAATGACGCGGGTCTGCAGGTCAAAGGTCGTGGGTTAAATCCCACTTTGTTCAACTTTTTTTTTTTCCACTACAAATTTATACACAGACCTGTAATTTATATTGCTAATTTATTACAATTCTGCAAAGTTTATGATTTTCTGAGCTTTTCTAATATGGACCTCAGATTCTTGTTAACACTCCATGGCAGAAGTCGCAGTATTTGTGCTAAAACATACTATGTCTGCAGAATCACAGTATATCTGTTATGTTATAGTATTACTACTAAGGCATAGTATTTCTACCACATCATAGTATTCCTTCAAAATCATAGTATTACTGCAATTTCATAGTATTTGAGCAAAATTGTAGTATTTGTGCAAAAATACTATGTCTGCAAAATCACAGTATATCTGTTATATTTAGTATTACTACTAAGGCATAGTATTTCTACAAATCATAGTATTCCTTCAACATGATAGTGTTACTGCAATTTCATAGTATTTGAGCAAAGTCGTAGTATTTGTGCAAAAACATACTATGTCTGCAGAATCACAGTATATCTGTTATATTATAGTATTACTACTAAGGCATAGTATTTCTACCACATCATAGTATTCCTTCAACATGATAGTATTACTGCAGTTTCATAGTATTTGAGCAAAATCGTAGTATTTGTGCCAAAACATACTATGTCTGCAAAATCACAGTATATCTTTTATGTTATAGTATTACTACTAAGGCATAGTATTTCTACCACATCATAGTATTCCTTCAAAATCATAGTATTACTGCAATTTCATAGTATTTGAGCAAAGTCGTAGTATTTGTGCAAAAACATACTATGTCTGCAGACTCACAGTATATCTGTTATATTATAGTATTACTACTAAGGCATAGTATTCTACCACATCATAGTATTCTTCAACATGATAGTATTACTGCAGTTTCATAGTATTTGAGCAAAATCGTAGTATTTGTGCCAAAACATCTATGTCTGCAAAAATCACAGTATATCTTTTATGTTATAGTATTACTACTAAGGCATAGTATTTCTACCACATCATAGTATTCCTTCAACATGATAGTGTTACTGTAGTTTCATAGTATTTGAGCAAAATCGTAGTATTTGTGCAAAAACATACTGTGTCTGCAAAATCAGTATAACTGTTATGTTATAGTATTACTACTAAGGATAGTATTTCTACACATCATAGTATTCCTTCAACTCATAGTATTACTGCATT
>NW_020328484.1:0-13245 GCF_001858045.2 Oreochromis niloticus
ACCAGGAGGGCCAGGGTTCGAATCCTGCTCAGTGGGCATTTTTTTTTTCACCACCATATAACTTTTGCAACTTTTCATCGTTTTAGCTTTTCATAGTATCATAGTATTTCCACAAAATATTTGTATTTCTGCTACGTTATATTATTACTGCTCATAGTATTTCTGCAAATTTTGGTATTTGCTCCAAAGCACAGTATTTCTGCCAAATCACAATATAACTGCAAAATAAATTTTGAGACAAATCATAGCGTTTGTGCTAAATCCTAGTAATTCTGCTCATAGAATTTCTGCTATGCTGAGGTGCTTTCTGCTAGATTATAGTTTTTCTGCTAAATCAAATATTTCATGTAAAGTCATACCAAGTCCCAGTGTTTCTGCAAATCATAAATCATAAATAATGTGGCGTGTTGGGGAACAGCTAGTCCTCTCCCATCATGCCTGGGACATGTGCTGCTGTTTAGATGTTCTTGTTTCATTGTTATGGTTACGTTACTTTTAACTGTTGTCTTGAATGTTTGTGTTTATACTATGGTACAAAGTCACTGACAGTTATTGTTTTAGGAAGGAAGAATGCAGTACCATAAGTGAGTTCTGTTATGCTGTTATTGACCCTTGAAGCACATTGTAGAACAACAAGTGTTTAATAAAAAGCTTCTCCTACCAGCTTGGGGTGGAATTACAAGCTCAAGCTTTCCCTGTGTGCTTATTTGCAAGACTTGTATGTGCCATAATAATTTTAATAAAGCAAAGTTAAGATGAGAAGCTTGTTCCAATTCATCTTCAGACAGTGCTGCAGTCACGGTTGGAGCAGTTTTACTGTCATCTTACTGTTGAGCCATAAATTACGTTGTTTTCCAACTCTTAAAATGAAGCCGTTTCTTCTCTCGTCATATCTCCGCGACGGAGGTACAAAGAGCTATGAAAATCGAGTCAAAGTTCAGCAAAGTCTGCTGATTTACCCAATACAAGAATTGTGCTTCTATCCCACCTAGTTTTGAGTTACACGACGTTTTGTAACTCCGAAAAATCTGCGTTTTACGCCTCTCACCGCGATCTAATTCTGACTGCTCAAGTCTCTGTGTTTTAGGCACCCGTCCCCTTTGTTACCAGACCTCATTTGGCTCAGAGGGTTGAGAAGTTGCTGTGAGACCCGGTGGCAGAGGTTCGAGTCCTACCTGTGACAGTTGCTACACATCATCCCCACTTGCATGCGCTCTGCTTTCTTGACACTCTTCAGTGTACCCTTACACATAAAGCCATCTCATACACCTCTTTTTTAGCAGATAATTCTGCTTTTTCGCTTGTTTTCAGCAACTGCTGATGCTGATAGCCCTCCTAGTTTTGAGTTACACGACGTTTGTAACTCCAAAAAACGGCGCTTTTCGCCTCTCACCGCGATCTATTTCTGATTGCTGATCTCTTTGTTTTTCAGCCATGCCCTCTTGCCAGGTGGCGCAATCCGTAATGACACGGCTCTGCAGCTCAAAGGTCGTGGGTTCAATCCCACCTTGGTCAACATTTTTTTTTCACTACAAATTTATACACTATCACAGACCTGTAATTTATATTGCTAATTTTTTCACTACAAGTGAGTAGTGCAAAAACATACTATGTCTGCAACATCACAGTATATCTGTTATGTTATAGTATTACTACTAAATCACAGTATTTCTGCCAATTCAAGGAGGCTGACTGTTACTAAGTGCATCAGTGTACATAGGTCATCTCTTGTGTTGGAGTGCCCTCTTGTGGCGCCTTTGGGTAGTGCCTTAGTAAACGTGAACACTGCAAAGAAGTGGTATCAGACTGGTTTGTAGTGGAGGAATTTGTTGCCAGTTTCTTTCATCTTCATTCATGTTGTAATGTAGTAGTACCACAATATGGCAGAAACACTATGTTTTGGCACAAATACTTTGATTTGGTATACTTTAGCTTCTTCACCCCTTTTCAGCAAAATTTTCATTTTTTTCACCCTTTTCTGCAGAAACTCTGCTGATTCATCTCTTTTCAGCGCAAGTTTCTGCTTCTTTGCCTCTTTTCTGCAGAAATTCTGCTGATTCACCTCTTTTCTGCAAAACTTTCACCTTTTCACCTGTTATCAGCACAATTTCAGCAGCTTCTGCTCATTTCAGCAGAATTGTCCGTCTCTCCACAACATTTTTGCAACTTTCATCTTTTTCAGCTTTCAGCAGACAGCTTCAGCGTCAAGGCATCCACACAGCATTTTCGCAGGAATGCAAATTTTTCTAGTTCTTTATATTCTTCTAGTTGCTTCCGTACACTTTTTGGCACTTAACTACTCCACAGTTTTCAGCCGATTTTCTCGTTCAAACTCTATACTGTTCTGCTCTTTCTGCTCTTTCCGGCAATGACTTTTGGTGTTTATTACTGTTATCTTTTTAAATATACCTTTTTTCCTTTAATTTGTCCATTGAAATGAATGGGAAACTTCCACAATTCTGCTAAAACTTGCTTGTTTTGAACTTAACTACTTTGTCCATACTTTCACCTAGAACTCCATTCAAATTTAAAATGTTCTCAGATTATTGGGCTATTCCTGTCTGATTCAGCTTTTTCAGATCTTCTACCGTTTAATCTTATACCTTTTAAGTTTCAGTTGCAAAATTGTGATTTTTCAGAAATACATGCGTTGTTATGGTTGCTATGCAATTAACTCAGAGTGTACACTCGTCCATTCTGAATTTTCTCTCATATCTGACAACTTCTTGCTACTCGTTCAATTTCCACTCAACCCACAAATTATCATCAAAACGTAGGTATTTTTGCTGGCTTTCAGAAATGTCACTATCATTGTTGTGGGATTATAGATTTTGGCAAATCTCCTCAGACCAACCAAGTCGGAAAAGTCCCATACAAAGTCATGGAGAGTTTGTTCAAATCACCGCTGGAATTCTCTAATGAGAGGCATTTTCAAATCGTCATATCTCCTTAACAAACGAGTTGAGACATGAGGCTGTGCCAATATCTTCAGAATCCTGATGCTCACAGTTCAATAATTTTTTCCTCACCTATTACCGTTTGGCCATGAATTACACTTGTTTGAGGATAGGAATTTTCCCCGCTCAGATTCTTCAGATTTCAAACTCTGGAAATGAGGCACTTTTCTCTCATCATTCTTTTTGATGGATTTCCCAGAGACCTGAAATTCCCATGACTGTTCACCAAAGCCTGCTGTCTCTTACGTGAAAGAATGATTTGATGCTCCATATAGATTTAGAGTTACAAACTTGTTTGAGGGCAAGTCAGGCAGTTTGCTTTGCCTCTGCTCAGTTACAGTGTTTGCAAGTCATATATCTTAATAATTTATATTTTATCTCTGATTTAAGACCTGCAGATTCCCCCATCTCTTCTGAACAAACGGTGTCAGAATGAGCGTTCTAGCCCCTACGGTTAGGAATTATGGCCATTTGTTCGAGGGGAATCCTGAATGTCAGAAATACACTGAAGAAACTCACACCTCTCTCTGTGTCTGTGTGTGTAAGGGCTGATTACAGCAGGTGCAGCTAATTTAACTGACCTAGATATACCAAGCCCAGACTCTTAACAGCTCCTGTTCACTTTGCGCTCTGTGTATGTGTGTGTGTCTCAATATTTCTCTCATGTTAAAGTATTACTCCTCCATAATAGTATTTCTGCTAAATCAAAGTACTTCTACTACATCTTAGTACTTCTGCTCAATCATAGTATTTCTGCTAAATCATAGTATTTTGCCAAGTCATGGTATTTGTGCCAAATCATGGTTTTGGGGCCAAATCAGAATATTTCTGATATTTATAGTTTACTACTAGGTGGAAGTATTTCTGTTATGTTATAGTATATATACTGAATATAGTATATCTGTCAAATCATAGTATTTATCCCAAATCATAGTATTTATGCCAAATTACAGTATTTCTGCCAAAAGGCAGAAATAGTACCTTTTAGCAGAAATTTCTGCAAAAAATAGTATTTATGTTAAAACATAGTATTTCTGCTAATCATAGTATTTGTACTGAAACATAGTATTTCTGCCCAATCATAGTTTGTACCCAATCATAGTATTTCTGCCATATCATAGTATTTGTGCCAAATTATGGGATTTTGCAAAAACATGGTACTTGTGCCAATTATAGTATTTGTGCCCATTAATATGTGGGTTATGTTATAGTATTACTACTATGTCGTAGAATTTCTGTTATGTTATAGTATATCTGCTGAATAAGGTATATGTGCCAAACATAGTATTTATACCAAATCATAGTATTTGTGCTAAAACATAGTATTTCTGCCATATTGTGGTATTTGTGCAAAACATAGACTGTCTGCAACATAACAGTATATCTGTTATGTTATGGTATTACTACTAGTCACAGTATTTCTGCCAATTCGTAGTATTTGTACTAAATCATACTACTCGTGCCAATCATAGTATTTGTTGCAATCATAGTATTCAACAAAATATAGTATTTGTACCAAAGCATTGTATTTGTATGAAGTACCCGTATTTCTGCCAATCATAGAATTACTGCAATTTCATAGTATTTGAGGAATCCCTTTTGTGATAGTATTACTTCTAAGTCATAGTATTTCTGCTTTGTCATAGTATTTGTACTAAAACGTAGTATTTCTGCCAAATCATAGTATTACTGCTATCTCATAGTATTTGAGTGAAATTACAGTGTTTCTGCAAAAACATTGTATTTCTGCTAAATCATAGTATTTCTGTTATCTTAGAGTACTTGTACTCAATTATAGTATTTGTGCCAAAGTTTAGTATTTCTGCCAATCATATTTATGTGAATTTGTACACTGTAATATCGCTGTATTACGTAGTGGCTAAGTAGGAGGCTGACTGTTACTAAGTGCATCAGTGTACATAGGTCATCTCTTGTGTTGGAGTGCCCTCTTGTGACGCCTTTTGGGTAGTGCCTTAGTAATGTGAACACTGCAAGAAGTGGTATCAGACTGGTTTGTAGTGGAGGAATTTGTTGCCAGTTTCTTTAATCTTTAATCTGTATTCATGTTGTAATGTATACCCTGTTCTTAATCATAGAAACCACACCATATCACCCTCCACATCCTCCTACTGTATGCCATATCTCCCTGTAACATCCATCTGACTGCCAATAACTCCACCTGTGGTAATCTAATCCCTGGATGCCAGCCTCTCCTTCTGACCGAGGATAGCTACTATTGCAGCACCACCAGCATTAAACTGACGTACACCATTCTGTACA
Organism: Oreochromis niloticus; assembly: GCF_001858045.2. Classification (NCBI taxonomy): domain Eukaryota; kingdom Metazoa; phylum Chordata; class Actinopteri; order Cichliformes; family Cichlidae; genus Oreochromis; species Oreochromis niloticus. Next base: position 5,238 of record NW_020328484.1, read on the forward strand.
GTGCTAAATCATAGTGTTTGTGCCAAACAATAGCATTCACCCAAATAATAGTATTTCTGCTATGTTATATTATTAGTGCTCATAGTATTTCTGCCAATCATGGTATTTGTTCCAAAGCATAGTGTTTCTTCCAAAGCATAGTTTTTCTTCCAAATCATAGTATAACTGCAAATACAAGTTTTTGAGCCAAACATATTTTTGTGCTAAAACATAGTATTTTTGCCAAATCATAGTGCAGTCAACTACACCAAGGTCCGCTGATTCACCCAGTACAAGAATTATGCTGATAGCCCTCCTAGTTTTGAGTTAACGACGTTTTGTAACTCCAAAAACGGCGCTTTTCGCCTCTCACCGCGATCTATTTCTGATTGCTGATCTCTTTGTTTTTTAGCCACCCGCCCCCTTTCCAGGTGGCGCAATCAGTAATGACACGGCTCTGCAGCTCAAAGGTTGTGGGTTCAATCCCACCTTGGTCCACATTTTTTTTTCACTACAAATTATACACTATCACAGACCTGTAATTTATATTGCTATTTTTTTTCACTACAAATGACTAGTGCAAAACATACTAGTCTGCAACATCACAGTATATCTGTTATGTTATAGTATTACTACTAAATCACAGTATTTCTGCCAATCCACGGAGGCTGACTGTTACTAAGTGCATCAGTGTACATAGGTCATCTGTTGTGTTGGAGTGCCCTCTTGTGGCGCCTTTTGGGTAGTGCCTTAGTAAACGTGAACACTGCAAAGAAGTGGTATCAGACTGTTTTGTAGTGGAGGACTTTGTTGCCAGTTTCTTTTCATCTTCATTCATGTTGTAATGTAGTAGTACCACAATATGGCAGAAACACTATGTTTTGGCACAAATACTTTGATTTGGTATACTTTAGCTTCTTCACCCCTTTTCAGCAAAATTTTCATTTTTTTCACCCCTTTTCCAGCACAAATTCCAGCTTTTTTGGCTGTTTTCAGAAAAAACCTCTTTTCAGCAGAATCTCTGCTGAGTTATCTCTTTTCAGCACAAGTTTCTGCTTCTTTGCCTCTTTTCTGCAATAATTCTGCTGATTCACCTCTTTTCTGCAAAATTTTCAGCCTTTTCACCTCTTATCAGCACAATTCTCAGCAGTTTCTGCTCATTTCAGCAGAATTGTCCGTCTCTCCCCTCTTCTTTGTAAGAATGACTTTGGCTCAGGGAAATGAATAGCCCCAGGAGGGCCAGGTTCGAATCCTGCTCAGTGGGGCATTTTTTTTTTCACCACCATATACTTTTTGCAACTTTTCATCGTTTTTAGCTTTTCATAGTATCATAGTATTTCCACAAATATTTGTATTTCTGCTACGTTATATTATTACTGCTCATAGTATTTCTGCCAAATTTTGGTATTTGCTCCAAAGCACAGTATTTCTGCCAAATCACAATATAACTGCAAAATAAATGTTTTGAGACAAATCATAGCGTTTGTGCTAAATCCTAGTATTCTGCTCATAGAATTTCTGCTATGCTGAGGTGCTTTCTGCTAGATTATAGTTTTTCTGCTAAATCAAAATATTTCATGTAATCATACCAAGTCCAGTGTTTCTGCCAAATCATAAATCATAAATAATGTGGCGTGTTGGGGGAACAGCTAGTCCTCTCCCATCATGCCTTGGGACATGTGCTGCTGTTTAGATGTTCTTGTTTCATTGTTTATGGTTACGTTACTTTTAACTGTTGTCTTGAATGTTGTGTTTATACTATGGTACAAGTCACTGACAGTTATTGTTTTATAGGAAGGAAGAATGCAGTACCATAAGTGAGTTCTGTTATGCTGTTATTGACCCTTGAAGCACATTGTAGAACAAGCAAGTGTTTATAAAAGCTTCTCCTACCAGCTTGGGGTGGAATTACAAGCTCAAGCTTTCCCTGTGTGCTTATTTGCAAGACTTGTATGTGCCATAATAATTTTAATAAAGCAAAGTTAAGATGAGAAGCTTGTTCCAATTCATCTTCAGACAGTGCTGCCAGTCACGGTTGGAGCAGTTTTTACTGTCATCTTACTGTTGAGCCATAAATTACGTTTGTTTTCCAACTCTTAAAATGAAGCCGTTTCTTCTCTCGTCATATCTCCGCGACGGAGGTACAAAGAGCTATGAAATCGAAGTCAAAGTTCAGCAAAGTCTGCTGATTTACCCAATACAAGAATTGTGCTTCTATCCCACCTAGTTTTTGAGTTACACGACGTTTTGTAACTCCGAAAAATCTGCGTTTTACGCCTCTCACCGCGATCTAATTCTGACTGCTCAAGTCTCTGTGTTTTAGGCACCCGTCCCTTTGTTACCAGACCTCATTTGGCTCAGAGGGTTGAGAAGTTGCTGTGAGACCGGTGGCAGAGGTTCGAGTCCTACCTGTGACAGTTGCTACACATCATCCCCACTTGCATGCGCTCTGCTTTCTTGACACTCTTCAGTGTACCCTTACACATAAAGCCATCTCATACACCTCTTTTTTAGCAGATAATTCTGCTTTTTCGCTTGTTTTCAGCAACTGCTGATGCTGATAGCCTCCTAGTTTTTGAGTTACACGACGTTTTGTAACTCCAAAAAACGGCGCTTTTCGCTCTCACCGCGATCTATTTCTGATTGCTGATCTCTTTGTTTTTCAGCCATCTGCCCTCTTGCCAGGTGGCGCATCCGTAATGACACGGCTCTGCAGCTCAAAGGTCGTGGGTTCAATCCACCTTGGTCAACATTTCTTTTTCACTACAAATTTATACACTATCACAGACCTGTAATTTATATTGCTAATTTTTTTCACTACAAGTGAGTAGTGCAAAAACATACTATGTCTGCAACATCACAGTATATCTGTTATGTTATAGTATTACTACTAATCACAGTATTTCTGCCAATTCAAGGAGGCTGACTGTTACTAAGTGCATCAGTGTACATAGGTCATCTCTTGTGTTGGAGTGCCCTCTTGTGGCGCCTTTTGGGTAGTGCCTTAGTAAACGTGAACACTGCAAAGAAGTGGTATCAGACTGGTTTGTAGTGGAGGAATTTGTTGCCAGTTTCTTTTCATCTTCATTCATGTTGTAATGTAGTAGTACCACAATATGGCAGAAACACTATGTTTTGGCACAAATACTTTGATTTGGTATACTTTAGCTTCACTAGTGCAAATTCACCCCTTTTCAGCAAAATTTTCATTTTTTTCACCCCTTTTCAGCAGAAACTCTGCTGATTCATCTCTTTTCAGCGCAAGTTTCTGCTTCTTTGCCTCTTTTCTGCAGAAATTCTGCTGATTCACCTCTTTTCTGCAAAACTTTCAGCCTTTTCACCTGTTATCAGCACAATTCTCAGCAGCTTCTGCTCATTTCAGCAGAATTGTCCGTCTCTCCACAACAACTTTTGCAACTTTTCATCTTTTTCAGCTTTTCAGCAGACAGCTTCAGCGTCAAGGCATCCACACAGCATTTTCGCAGGAAATGCAAATTTTTCTAGTTCTTTATTATTCTTCTAGTTGCTTCCGTACACTTTTTGGCACTTAACTACTTCCACAGTTTTCAGCCGATTTTCTCAGTTCAAACTCTATACTGTTCTGCTCTTTCTGCTCTTTCCGGCAATGACTTTTGGTGTTTATTACTGTTATACTTTTTAAAATATTACACTTTTTTCCTTTAATTTGTCCATTGAAATGAATGGGAACTTCCACAATTCTGCTAAACTTGCTTGTCTTTGAAACTTAACTACTTTGTCATACTTTCACCTAGAACTCCATTCAAACTTTAAAATGTTCTCAGATTATTGGGCTATTCCTGTCTGATTCAGCTTTTTCAGATCTTCTACCGTTTTAATCTTATACCTTTTAAGTTTTCAGTTGCAAAATTGTGATTTTCAGAAATACATGCGTTGTTATGGTTGCTATGCAATTAACTCAGAGTGTACACTCGTCCATTCTGAATTTTCTCTTCATATCTGAACACTTCTTGCTACTCGTTCAATTTCCACTCAACTCCCACAAATTATACATCAAACGTAGGTATTTTTGCTGGCTTTCAGAAATGTCACTATCATTGTTGTGGGATTTATAGATTTTGGCAAATCTCCTCAGACCAACAAAGGTCGGAAAGTCTCCATACAAAGTCAATGGAGAGTTTGTTCAAAATCACGCTGGAATTCTCTAATGAGAGGCATTTTCAAATCGTCATATCTCCTTAACAAACAGAGTTGGACATGAGCTTGTGCCAATATTTTCAGATCCTGATGCTCCAGTTCAATAATTTTTCCTCACTATTACCGTTTGGCCATGAATTACACTTGTTTGAGATAGGAATTTGTCCTCGCTCAGATTTCTTCAGATTTCAACTCTGGAAATGAGGCACTTTTTTCTCTCATCATATCTTTTTGATGGATTTCCACAGAGACCTGAAATTCCATGACTGTTCACCAAGCCTGCTGTCTTTCGGTGAGAATGATTTTGATGCTCCATATAGATTTAGAGTTACAAAATTGTTTGAGGGCAAGTCAAGGCAGTTTTGCTTTGCCTCTGCTCAGTTACAGTGTATTGCAAGTCATATATCTTTAATAATTTATATTTTATCTCTGATTTATGAAGACCTGCAGATTCCCCCATCTCTTCTGAACAAACGGTGTCAGAATGAGCGTTCTAGCCCTACGGTTAGAAATTATGGCCATTTGTTCGAGGGAATCCTGAATGTGAGAAATACACTGCAGAAAACTTATACCTCTCTCTGTGTCTGTGTGTGTAAGGGCTGATTACAGCAGGTGCAGCCAATTTAACTGACCTAGATATACCAAGCCCAGACTCTTAACAGCCACTGTCCCTTTAGGCTCTGTATGTGTAGTTGTGTATCTGTATCAATATTTCTCCCATGTTAAAGTATTACTCCTCCATAATAGTATTTCTGTTGAATCAAAGTACTTCTACTACATCTTAGTACTTCTGCTCAATCATAGTATTTCTGCTAAATCATAGTATTTTGGCCAAATCATGGTATTTGTGCCAAAGCATAGTATTCCACAAAATAACAGTATTTCTGCTATGTCATATTTTACTGCTCATAGTATTTCTGCCAAATCTTGGTATTTGTTCCAAAGCACAGTATTTCTGCCAAATCACAATATAACTGCAAAATAAAGGTTTTTGAGCCAAATCATAGTGTTTGTGCTAAATCCTAGTAATTCTGCTCAATCATAGAATTCTGCTATGCTGAAGTGTTTTTGCTAGATTTAGAATTTCTGCTAAGTCAAAGTATTTCGTGTAAATCATACTACTTATACCAAGTCCCAGTGTTTCTGCCAAATCATAATTCGTAAATAATGTGGCGTGTTGGTGGAACAGCTAGTTCTCTCCCATCATGCCTTGGACATGTGCTGCTGTTTAGATGTCTTGTTTCATTGTTTATGGTTACGTTACTTTAACTGTTGTCTTGAATGCTGTGTTTATACTACGTACAAAGTCACTGACAGTTATTGTTTTATAGGAAGAATGCAGTACATAAGTGAGTTCTGTTATGCTTTTTGACCCTTGAAGCACATTGTGGCACAAGCAAGTGTTTAATAAAGAGCACACCCTACCAGCTTGGGGTAGAAATACAAGCTCAACATCTCACTCAGAGCTTCTTTGTAAGATTCATCTGCATGCTGCCAATTTATCTCGGGCACTGCTGACACTCACGGTGTGAGCAGTTTTTACTGTCATCTTACTGTTGAGCCATAAATTATGTCTGTTTGAGGGTTGGAAATCTGTCCTCCTCTCAGTTTTCAAACTCTGAAAATGAAAATTTCTTCTCTCTCATATCTCCACGACGAGATACAAAGAGCAATGAAAATCGCAGTCAAAGTTCACCAAAGTCAGCTGATTTGCCCAGTACAAGATTGGCTTCTATCCCACCTAGTTTTGAGTTGCACGACGTTTGTAACTACAAAAAACGGCGATTTAAGCCCCTCACCGCCATCTATTTCTGACTGCTCATCAATCTTTTTTTCCAGCCGCCAGCCCCGTTCCAGGTGGCGTAATTGTAATGACGCGGGTCTGCAGGTCAAAGGTCGTGGGTTAAATCCCACTTTGTTCAACTTTTTTTTTTCACTACAATTTATACACAGACCTGTAATTTATATTGCTAATTTATTACAATTCTGCAAAGTTTTATGATTTTCTGAGCTTTTCTAATATGGACCTCAGATTCTTGTTAACACTCCATGGCAGAAGTCGCAGTATTTGTGCTAAAAATACTATGTCTGCAGAATCACAGTATATCTGTTATGTTATAGTATTACTACTAAGGCATAGTATTTCTACCACATCATAGTATTCCTTCAAATCATAGTATTACTGCAATTTCATAGTATTTGAGCAAATTGTAGTATTTGTGCAAAAACATACTATGTCTGCAAAATCACAGTATATCTGTTATATTATAGTATTACTACTAAGCATAGTATTTCTACCAAATCATAGTATTCCTTCAACATGATAGTGTTACTGCAATTTCATAGTATTTGAGCAAAGTCGTAGTATTTGTGCAAAAACATACTATGTCTGCAGAATCACAGTATATCTGTTATATTATAGTATTACTACATAAGGCATAGTATTTCTACCACATCATAGTATTCCTTCACATGATAGTATACTGCAGTTTCATAGTATTGAGCAAAATCGTAGTATTTGTGCCAAAACATACTATGTCTGCAAATCACAGTATATCTTTATGTTATAGTATACTACTAAGGCATAGTATTTCTACACATCATAGTATTCCTTCAAATCATAGTATTACTGCAATTTCATAGTATTTGAGCAAAGTCGTAGTATTTGTGCAAGAACATACTATGTCTGCAGACTCACAGTATATCTTTATTATAGTATTACTACTAAGGCATAGATTTCTACCACATCATAGTATTCCTCAACATGATAGTATTACTGCAGTTTCATAGTATTTTGAGCAAATCGTAGTATTTGTGCCAAAACATACTATGTCTGCAAATCACAGTATATTTTATGTTATAGTATTATACTAAGCATAGTATTTCTACCACATCATAGTATTCCTTCAACATGATAGTGTTACTGTAGTTTCATGTATTTGAGCAAAAATCGTAGTATTTGTGCAAACATACTGTGTCTGCAAAATCAGTATAACTGTTTATGTTATAGTATTACTACTAAGCATAGTATTTCTACCACATCATAGTATTCCTTCAACTCATAGTATTACTGCTTTCATAGTTTGAGCAAAGTCGTAGTATTTGTGCAAAACATACTATGTCTGCAAAATCACAGTATATCTTTTATGTTATAGTTTACTAAGGCAGCATAGTATTTCTACCACATCATAGTATTCTTCAATGATAGTGTTACTGATTTCATAGTATTTGAGCAAAATCGTAGTATTTGTGCAAAACATACTGTGTCTGCAAAATCAGATAACTGTTAATGTTATAGTATTACTACTAAGGCATAGTATTTCTACACATCATAGTTTCCTTCACATGATAGTATTACTGCAGTTTCATAGTATTTGAGCAAAATCGTAGTATTGTGCCAAAACATACTGTGTCTGCAAAATCAGTATAACTGTTATGTTATAGTATTACTATACGGCATAGTATTTCTACCACATCATAGTATTCCTTCAAATCAGTATTACTGCAATTTCATAGTATTTGAGCAAAGTCGTAGTATTTGTGCAAAACATACTATGTCTGCAGAATACAGATATTGTTATATTATAGTATTACTATAAGGCATAGTATTTCTACCACATCATAGTATTCCTTCAACATGATAGTATTACTGCAGTTCATAGTATTTGAGCAAATCGTAGTATTTGTGCAAAACATACTATGTCTGCAAATCACAGTATATCTTTTTGTTATAGTATTACTACTAAGGCATAGATTTCTACCACATCATAGTTTCCTTCAAAATCATAGTTTACTGCAATTTCATAGTATTGAGCAAAATCGTAGTATTGTGCAAAAAATACTATGTCTGCAA